>NW_020953393.1:0-1737 GCF_900497805.2 Vombatus ursinus | reverse complement strand
TTGAATTGAATGTGAGTAAAGTAATATATTGAATATAAATGAAATGGATTCACCTTATAGTCTCTTATTCAGAAGACTATCAGAGTTATTAGGATATATTATACATGATGCTTCTCCAAGGCTCCTTATTCAATTATAAGATTATCTCAATAATCTTACTGCAACTCAATCATCTATCTAACCTTATCTCTCAGTCTTACCCAGTATAAATTCCTTGGTTTCCTTGCTATCTACTTATATTCTGTCCTTCTTCTGCCTCTATAACTTTGCTAATGATGTCTTCCACACACCCTTGGCTAGAATCCTTCCTTAATCCTCTTTCTTTGTCAGATGTTCTAATGTTTCTATTTTTTAACTTAATACTATTTTATTTTGTCAATTGCATGTAAAGATAGTTTTCAACATTCATTTTTACAAGATTTTGAATTCCAATTTTTTCTCCCTCCTTCCCCTCCTTTCTCACTTCCCAAGACAGGAAGCAATCTGATATAGGTTATACATGTACAATAATGTTAAACATATTTCCACATTAGTCAAATTGTGAAAGAAGAATCAGAACAAAAAGGAAAAACCATGAGAAAGAAAAAAATAAAAAGAAGATTAGTATGCCTTGATCTGCACTTAGACTCTATAGTTCTCTGCATGTGGACAGCATTTTCCATCACAAATTTTTGGAATTGCCTTGGATGACCATATCACCAAGAAGAGCCAAGTCTATCATCATTAATCATTGCAGCCTGTTAATATGTACAATGTTCTCCTGGTTCTGCTCACTTCATTCAGCATCAATTCATGTAAATCCTTCCAGGTTTTTCTGAAATCTGCCTGTTCATCATTTCTTACAGAAAAAATAGTATTGTATTGCATTCATATAACACAACTTGTTCAGCCATTACCCAATTGATGGGCACCCCCTCAATTACCAATTCTTTGCCACCACTAAAAAGAGTTGATTTTTTTGTATGTGGGTCCTTTTTCATTTTGTATGATCTCTTTGGGATATAGAGCTAGTAGTGGTATTGCTTTATCAGAACATATACACAGTTTAATAGCCTTTTGGTTAAAGTTCCAAATTGCTCTCTAAAATAGTTGGATCATTTCACAACTCCACCAACAATGCATTAGTGTGCCAATTTTCCCACATCTTATCCAACATTTATCATTTTTCCTTTTCTGTCATATTAGTCAATCTGATTGGTGTGAGGTGGTACCTCAGAGTTGTTTTAATTTACATTTCTCTAATCAATACTAATTTAGAGCATTTTTTCATATGACTATAGATAGCAATAAATTCTTCATCTGAAAACTATTCATATCCTTTGACCTTTTATCAAATGGGGAATGACTTGCATTCTTATAAATTTGACTTAGTTCCTTATGTATTTTAGAAATGAGGGCTTTATCAGAAACATTAGCTGTAATTTTTTTTTCCATTTTCTTATTTCCTTCCAATTGTGGTTGTATTAGTCTTGTTTATGCAAAACCTTTTTAATTTAATATAATCAAAATTTTCCATTTTGTATTTCATAATGTTCTCTATCTCTTATTTGGTCATAAAGTCTTCCCTTCTCCATATATCTGACAAGTAAACTATTCCTTGTTCTCCTAATTTTTTTATGATATCATCCCTTATGCCTAAATCATGTGCCCATTTTGAACTTATATTGGTATAGGGTGTGAGATGTTGGTGTATGCCTAGTTTCTGCCATGCTATTTTCCAGTTTCCCCAGCAGTTTT
>NW_020953392.1:0-5761 GCF_900497805.2 Vombatus ursinus | reverse complement strand
CATCTTTGGGCTGAGAGCCCTGAAAGCAGGCACTGCTGCTGTTGATTTTGTCAGTCCAAGGCTTTATTCTGGTTTACTTGGTGAGGCTTGTTTTGGCATAGCCAGGGCTCTACTTTCACCCCAGTGAAGTAGACCTTTCCTGCCAACATTCTAAGTGGTCTAGTGCTGGAAAAATTTTTCACCAAGTTCTTTTGTGGGTTCTGTTGCTCTAGAATTTGTTTTGAGTTATTATTTAAAGTTGTTTGGCAGGGAATTTTGGAGAGCTCAGATGAGTCCTGGCCTTGGTTCTCTGCCATCTTGGTTCTGCCACCACCTCCAGTTAATTTGCATTTCATAATCTTCTTTCATCACTCTCATTTCTTTCCTCAATTTTTTCCTTTACCACTCTTATCTTTCTCTAACTCTCCTAGGAATTTTTATTGGGTTTGGGTCTAGTTAGCATTTTTCTTTGAGTCTTTCTTCTTTGTTGAAGAAATGACTTGGCCTAAATAGCAATTATTCTATCTAGGCTAGGCTGGGTATCTTAGCTGAGGGCCAACAAGTTCTCCTCTGGTTTCTTCAGAAATTGTTTAAGTGTGCCCCTGAAAGCTTGGCTACCACCCCCAAAAGACTCCACAGAAATATTCCCTCCTCTGCTCTTTCCAGTCCCACCCAGGGAGGTGCTGGTTTCTGCCTTAGCACACTGGGAGTCCTCCTACTCCATTCCTAACCCAGGTCTGCTGGAGTCAGAGAAATTCTCATCAAGGTTGCCAAACCAGTGGAGTTCCTTTAGAATGAGGAGGGGTAGAGTTACAGGGAGAGCGGGCTCTAATTAGATGCTGGCATTGAAGACAACAGACTAAACCTGCTGAACCACATGACTAGAGGAGGTGGAAAGGAGAGCAAAGAGAAACAAGACAGGCCCATCCCACTGGACCAAATTATTACTTAGCCATGTGACCTCATTTAGGATTTTCACCTATTCTAGGTGCAGCAGATACTTGAGGGTGAGGATGTCTTAATAAATGCCATGTGCCCCAAATCTAAAACTCTGGATCTGGATCTGAACAGCAAATCCATTTGGACTAACTATCAGTATATTAGCAAAGGAATGATATATGGCTTCAGAGCGACCTGCAGACGTTCTGTTGTCAGTAACTATGTGTGAAGCACCTACTATGTGCCAGGAACTGTGATAGTCACTAGGGACACAAAGACAAAAAATAGACCTCTGCCCTCAAAGCAGCTAGCTACTCAGTAGATTGAACCAGACCTGGAATCAGGAAGATCTAAGTTAGAGTGTAGCCTCAGACAATTCCTAGCTATGCAACACTAGGAAAGTCTCACTCAGAGTCTGTCTATTGCTAATTCACTCTTAGTCTTAAGATTCCCTTTGTTCAATCTTCCCTCAGTTAACTAAGAGAAATGAATAGGAGGAAGAAAGGAAAAATGAGCATATGTGAGTAAAAAGAAATCCACACAGTAATCACATCCAAAAGTGTATGTCTCTTTTTACATCTTGTATCCATCAGCTCTTCTTCGAAAAAAGAAATAATATTTCATCATAAATATTCCATAGACATCACCGATCATTGTTATTAATCAAATTTCTAAAGTATTTCAAAATTGTTTTTCTCTATGGTGTTGTTAATAATGGATAATTCTCTTGGTTCTGCTCACTTCATTCTGCATCAGTTTATGCTATTTAAGATTCTCTGAAATTGTATTTTTTATAATTTCTTGTGGTGAAATATTTTCTATTATATTCATATACCAAAATTTGTTCAGCCATTCCCCAGTTGTCTAAGAGGAATTTTAACTTACCATTCAGATTCTATTTCTTTTTCCTCCATTTTACTGACCCCTTCAGAATGACGACATTTGTTTACAGCTGTTCCTTATCCATCATTATCCTTCCCTCCGTATTCTTCCATATTGAGTTTGATGCACCTACATACCAAAGAGTGTGTGTGTGTGTGTGTGTGTGTGTATCTGTTTCTCTAATTCAGATATGATTGTGGTTGATCTAATGTCTCCTGGTTGTAACTTTTTTTTTGCCTTTTGAAATATTCTATTCCTCTATTTCCCCTCATTTAAAATTTAAAATTTTGAGATTTTATGTAATCCTATATTAAACTACTTTTTCTGGGTATTTTCAAGTTTCTTTTTTTATTTTGTAAACTTACAGTATTTTTTTTCCCTTTGGAAAGAGAGGTGGGATTTTAACTATACATTTTTGAGACTTTTCCTTTCAGAGTTTCTTTCAGATGATCAGTCAGTCCTTTCTACTTTCAGTATACTCACTGGTTCTACTAGATGTAGGTAATTTTCATTTACAATTTCTTGAAATGTAGTGTCTTAAGTTGTTGGGCTTATTTTAAGTTATGATTTTCATAAAATTTAGTGATACGAGTTCTTTTTTTGTCCTGCTTTCTGGATCAGTTCCTTCTGATATTGGATAGCTTCAATTTTCTTTTATTTTTTTAATCATTTGATTTTGTTCTAATATTTTCTAATGTTTCATGGAATTATCCATTTTTGTTTGCTCTAGTCTAGTTTTTAATTGTTTATTAATTGAGGGTCATTTGCCACTTCATATTCTAAATTATTTATTTTCCTTCCAATTATTTCTTTCTGAACTTTTATTTCTTTGTTTATCTCTTCCTTCATTTCTTCTAGGGATTTATGTGTTCCTTAAGGGAAGTCCTTTCCCATGCCCCTGCCAAGTTTTTGCTGGTATATTATCTCCTTTTTGGAGAACTTTAAGTTTTTATGTATTTTTTTTTTTAGGAAATTGGGGTTAAGTGACTTGCCCAGGGTCACACAGCTAGTAAGTGTCAAATGTTTGGTCTGAGGCTGGATTTGAACTCAGGTCCTCCTGATTCCAAGACCAGTACTCAATCCACTGTGCCACCTAGCTGCCCCAAGATTTTATGTATTTTTAAATATAGGTTAGTGTTTTCTCTGATTTTTTTCATCATCCTTTCTTCAGTTCCTGAAGTAGAGCTTACTGCTCTTCCAGCCTCTGCCTCAAGTGAGTCTTTGAGGGGGTTTGTAAGCACTACAAATTCTTATCCATGGTCCCCTTGTTTCCTTCACTGTTATTAAACCCCCTGAGTTAGGGTCTCCTTTGAGGTTCAAAGTCAAGGCCCTCAGAGTCAGGGATAAGCAGGGCCTTCTCTGGCATTTTAGGATAGACAGAGTATTAGAGAACTTAGACCTCATGGGAATGGGATGTTTTAATCCAAGTATGGTGGTGTTTCTTGAGGCATCTAAAGAACCCACTCTGGAGTTTAACACAATAGGGCTTTGTTGGGTGAATCCTGAACTCACACTGTTTCTAGAAACAAAGCCTTTCAGGTTACATGTTTCCTGACCAATTACTGTTCATCCAGTTCTAGTGCTCAAACCGTCTTTATTACTAGCCCCTTTTCCTATTGTCTACAGGCTTGTCTGGCACATAGTGGTTACTTAATAAATTATTGTTGAGTTGTCTGTTGTGACATTGTGGTGTGAAAAAAGTCACTGGTAGTAATTTCTCATTACATTCCTTGGTCAAAATTTGGTCTGGCATGAATGGGAGCTAGTTGATCTACCCCCAGTTCAAGCAATCATTTTGGCCTACTTTCTCTAATGGTCCTTTCCCCAATGTTGTCAACTCATAAGCTTTTCATTTTTTGTATATGCACCATAGAAAGAGAATCTAGTGTAATGAATGAAACCCTGAAAGACAGAATTTCTGGGTAATTAATAATCGACTTATTAATTAGGCTAGCCAGCAATCAATAAATTGATGGTCAGTGTTTTCTTTTAGTGACCAAATTCACTAAGGAAGAACCCAAAACACCTTAAATTCCTTCTTGAAGGGAACTCCTCTGATAAGTGAATATCAATCCTGATTTGTAAATATTTAATGAGATGCATTAAAAGTCTTCAGCTCCTCCAACTGAGAACATGACTTGATCATGAGACTTGGTAGCCTCAAAGCATCTGGGGAGGGGAAGCCATTTCTGTCTGGACCTACCTCTCTGGCTAATTTTCTGCTTCATGAGTTGGGTTCCTTTAAAAATCTAATGGAGGGGACCAAGGACAGAAGGTTCCTCCCCCAGACAAAGGCTCACCCATATTGGGTTCTATTTACATTCTTAACAGAAATTAGCTCACCTAATTGGGTAGGGTCCCACCCAAAGGCCAAAGTTAAGGAGCATGTGTCTTGAAGGCTAGAAGCAATCTCAGTCAGCCATGCCCTTCAGAGACTGACCTTTTCAGGAGTTGGGCCTTAACAGGAATAGGAAGAAAATGACACCTCATAATAGTTAATTATTAACATAATAGTATTGATGGGGTTGGGATCTAAACCCCAGAAAGGAAAAACCCTGGACTTTCCCATTTGGCCAAATCTCTGGCATTCTCCTGAGACTATAATCTCCTCAACTAGCCTTTTATTGTGGCTACACTCAAACTCCCCCTTGGCCAAGAGGTCCAGGTCCCAGGAGTTCTGTTCACCCCAGCTTACTGTCCACTCCTACTCCCTCCCATAGTCTTTCTGTATATAAGGTCCACCTTGTCTCCTTAAGATGCTGGGATTCTTATAGTCTAGTCAATAGTTTACTAATGTTCAGACTCCTTAAGAGTCTGCCCAATGTGACAGATGTTCTAATAAACCTTGTCTTTGGCTGAAAGAAGGCTTGGGTCGAATTCTTTCAGGCAGGAACCACATATTGTGATTTTGGGGTCCCAGGACCCCTGAATCACTAAACCACATCAGTATGGTATTAATTTGTTTCACTAGATGTCATTTGGTACAACTCTATCATTTGACAAATGTAGAAATAATTCCAAGAAGCAATAGTGTGTTGATAATAGTTTAAGAACCAGTTCTCCAAAGAAGAAAAATACACACATACAACATGCTTTTAAGTTTAATCTGCATTATTAATCTTTTTCTATCACTTTCTTAAGTCTAGCAATAAATAAAACAATAAATCAATTTCTGATTTGTAGCATTTGCTTATTTCTACAATGTAAAGGCTATAGAAAAACAAATTAAGGATTGTCTCTCTCTCTAGCTGGTTTCAACTGACTCTAGCACACCCTCCCAGGAAGTGAAGTAATTTGCCCAAAATAACAGTTACCTAAGTTAGTTATTGAGGCAACAAATTAACACTTAGTTCAGTGTTCTTTCCACTGCATGAAGTTGCCTTCAGAGTAAAAAAGTAGAGAGATATTTCATGGGAGTTGATAAATAATATGGTTTTAAAAAAAATGAGAGGAATATCAAAGTAAATAGATAATCTGTTTTAAACCTTATTGGCAGGGAAAATGAGAGTGCCTTAGGAAATAAGATAGTTGGGGGCATGTCATCAGGGACAGATAATAAACTTGGTTTTAGACATTAAATTTTATATTAAACGTTGAAAGGTAGTTTATAAGGCTGGTAAAGGGTGGGAAAAGTATGTGTGTGCTTGCTTGCATGTGTGTGTGTGTGTGTGCATGTGCCTGTGTATGTGTAGAAAGGAAGGTTGGAAATGTTTACTTTATCTTAGATGTCAGGGTCTCAGCATCTATCTCTATCAATTTATAGGTTGTATTACTGATTGGAGACCCTTTACTTCCTCATTTCCTTTAGCACTCTTATCTAAAGCCTTGTTTCTCTGGAGGTTATGGAAGTCAGAAGTCCTTAAATACTTCCAAGCTGCCTCTCCATTTGTAAACTGTACTACTTCAGGTTCCAGCTCTCTCTCTCTCTCTCTCTCTCTCTCTCTCTCTCTCTCTCTCTCTC
>NW_020953391.1:4736-26211 GCF_900497805.2 Vombatus ursinus | reverse complement strand
CCCTTTCTTTACCTCTCTGCTTTGCAACATGGCCAACACGAGAATGTGTTTTGAATGACTTCATTATGTATAATATCACATTGTTTGACTTCTAAAAGGGTGGGTTATGAGTGGGAGGAGGAAGAGAATTTGGAACTCAATTTAAAAAAAAGAATGTTAAATATTTTTACATGTAATTAGAAGATAGTTATTGAAATAAATAAATATATTTTAAATAAGCTATTCTAGAAAGCGATTTGGAATTATTCACTAAAAGTTACTAAACAACTTTTTTCCATTTAAATGAACAATACCATTATAGTTCCTATATCCCTAAGAGATCAAATAAAAAGGAAAAGATTTTTTTATGTACAAAAATATTTGTTATCTTTTTTTATTTCCAAAAAACACAACTGGAAACAAAGAAGATGACCAAGTTATCAACCATCATTCCAGAAGAGTAATAAAGAATACTACCCCATTATGATGGAAGGATGATAGACTAATACTCAGAAAGTGAAACACATTTTTTGTTACTCATTTGGAGTTGTTTTAATTTATTGTACTTTCATTGCATAATGATTCTTCCTTCCTCTTTTTCTTTTCTTATTTCTGTCCTTTTTCTTCCTTCCTTCCTTTGTTCCTTCCTTCTCTCTTTCTCTTTCCTTCTTTTTTCTTTCTTTTTCTTCTTTCTTTCTTTCTGCTTTTCTTTCTTCTTTTCTTTCTTTCTCCCTCTTTTCCTTTCAAGATGGGCAGGTAAATGGGTGGGTGGAGGTGAAAGGACTAATAAAAAGAATATTTTATAATTTTAAATAATGATGAAAAATTTAAAGAGATTATAAATAAAACCTACTACTTACATTTTTGTATGCCCATGTACTATTTCATGCAAATTAGATAAATTAGTATTTACACCTATTCTTCAGAGACACCTTGGATTTACACACTCCCTTATATTTTTCCAGGTGTTTCCAAATTGTCTGCTTATTTATTTCCACATTATAAAAATTGTCTAAGTTAACTGATTTTTCTCCTTCAGAGTTGTCATTTTTTTAATTTTCTGAAAAGATTCTATTTCATGGAGCCAAGATGGTGGAGTAAGCCATAAACTGATGTAACTTTCCATTTTCACTTTCAGACAACCATAAAATTGCACCCCAAAACAAATTCTGGGATAGCAGAGCCAGCAAAAAGATGAGATGAAACAATCTTTTAGCCCAAGAAACTTGAAAGATTGGCAAGAGAGGTCTGTCTCAGGGCAGCTAGGTGGTGCAGTGGATAGAACACCGGCCCTGTATTCAGGAGGACCTGAGTTCAAATCCGGCCTCAGACACATAATACTTACTAGCTGTGTGACCCTGGGCAAGTCACCTAACCCTGTTGCCTAGACCAAAAAAAAAAGAGAGAGAGAGAGAGGTCTGTCTCATTCAGGTAAAAGGGGAGCCAGCTCATCACAAGAAGTTTCCCAGCAAGCCAGGAGGAAGCCCCACCTCAGCAAACCAGCAGGAGATCTTGAGCCCCAGTGTGATGGAGGAGGCAACACCAACAACAGGACCCCTCCATGTGTCTTAGCATAGCCAGGGGAACTGGCAGACTCCAGCTCCAAGAACCACCATATGCTTCAATGTACCCCCAAGAAAACAGGCATCCTCCAGCAGCCAGATCTCTATGTACTTCAGGACACCTCCAGGCAAAAGGCATCCTCCAGAGGACAGACCACCTTGTACTTTAGTATATCCCAGGGCAAACAGGCAGCCTTCAGTGTCCAGAACATCACATGCTCCAGTGTAGCCCTGGGGAAACACAGAAACACCCCACCAGGCCTCAGCACATGCCAGACACCACCAGTATGACTCCAGCTCAGCACTAGGTAAGCTATCAGACACCTTTGGCCTCCAGCAGCACCAGCCACCCCCAACACTACCCCCAGTGCATCACTAGACATGACGGTCCCTGTGGGTCTCAGGGCAACATCATTGCAGCACCAGGTAAACAATAAAAGCCTGCAGCCACTAGCAAAGAGAATTCTGAGACATTACTCCTTCTACCTTGAAAGTAGAGATCAAATTTAAAAGAAAGGAAAAAGGTTTAAAAAATGAGCAAAAAACAACAACAAAAGAATTTGACTGTAGAAAATTATGATGATGACAGGAAAGACCAAGATAAACTCAAAAGAGAACAACAACGTCAAAACACCCATAGGCAAAACCCCAAAGAAAAACAGGAAGTGGTCTTAGCCCAGAAAGAACTTATGGAAGAGCTCAAAAAGGAGCTTAAAAATCATATAAGAGAAGTAGAAGAGAAACTGGGAAAATAAATGAAAGTGACGCAAGAGAATTATGAAAAAAGAGTCAACAGCTTGGAAAACTGCTTAAAAAGTAGAATTGACCAAATGGAAAAGGTGATACAAAAATCCACTAAAGAAAACAAGTCCTTAAAAACACAATAGACTGAAAAGAAAAGAAATTACAAATGTTAATTGAGGAGAACAAAAAACTTAAAATTAGAATTGGGCAAGTGGAAGCTAATAACTCTGTAAGACATCATGAGTCAATCAAATTAAAAAAAAAATTTAAAAAATGGCAGAAAATATAAAATACCTCATGCAAAAAACAACTGACCTGAGAAATAGATCCAGGAGAGACATCAGAATCATTGGACTACCTGAAAGCCATAATCAAAAGAAATACCTGGACAGCATCTTTCCAGAAATTATCAAGAAAAATGGCTCTGATGTCCTGGAAGCAGACAGCAAAACAGGCATTGAAAGAATACATCAATCAGCTCAGGAAAGAGGCAAAATAAAATCTCCAAGGAACATCATATCTAAATTTCAGAACAATCAGGTGAAGGAAAAAATATTACAAGTGGCTACAAAGAAACAATTCAAATATTAGGGAGTCAAAATCAGAATTACCAAGGACATGACAGCTGCAACATTAAAAGACTGAAGGTCATGGAACATGATATTTTGGAAAGCAAAGGAACTAGGACTACAAACAAGAATCACTTACCAGGCAAAATTAAGCATAATATATCAAGGGGAAAATGGTTATTCCATTAAATAGAAGGATTTCAAGCTTTCATTAGGAGAAGACCACAATTAAACCAAAAACTTTACTTCCAATATCATGACTCAAGTGAAGCATAAATAGGGAAAAGGGGGAAAGAAAACAAGGGATTTAATAGAGCTAAACTGTTTACATTCCTACAAGGGAAGATGATACTTATAATTTAAAAAAAATATATCACTAATAGTACAGCTAGAATAAATATACATAGGCAGAGGTTATAGGTATAAGCCGAAGTTAAGGGAATGGCAAAAAAATAAGGGATGAGAGAGGGGAGTACACTGGGTACAGAAGGAAGGGAGAGACAAAATGGGGTAAATTATTTCACATAAAGAAGTGCAAAAGAACTATTACAGTGGAGAGGAAGATGAGAGAGTGGATGATGAGATCATTTGAACCTTACTCTCATCAATATTGGATCAAAAAGGGAATAATACATACAGTCAGTTGAATATAGAAATTTATCTTACCAACAGGAAAGTAGGAGTAGGGAAGATTAAATGAAAATTAAGTAAAGGGGGGGACTGAAAAAGAGGGCAGACCAGGGAATGTGTTGGATAGAAGCAAAACTCTGATAAGAAGGAAGAGGGAGAAAGGAGAAAGAGGACAAACAGGAGAAAAAAATAGGATGGAAGAAAATAGATAGTAGTCATAACTGTGAATGTGAATTCCCTCAAATTCATAGAGGTGAACTGTCCCATAAAATGGAAGCAGATAGCAGAGTGGATCAAAAATCAGAATCCTACAATGTGTTTTTTTTTTTTTTTTCTTTTTTACAAGAAACACACAAAGCACAGAAACACACACAGAGTATAGGTAAGGGGCTAGAGCAGTATCTATTGGGCTTCGGTTGAAGTAAAACAAAACAAAACAAAAACAAACAAACAAACAAACAAACAACAACAACAACAAAAAAAAAAAAACAGGGGTAGCAATCCTGAGCTCAGACAAAGCAAAAATAGACCCAATTAAAAGAGATAAGAAAGGATACTACATCTTGCTAAAAAGTACCATAGACAATGAAGCAACATCAATACCAAACAAACACACCAAGTGGTACAGCATCAAAATTCTTTAAAAAATTAAGTGAGTTAAAAGAAGAAATAGATAGCAAAACTATACCAAGGGGCACCTCAATTGTACCCTCTCAGAACTCGATAAATCCAACCAAAAATAAACAAGAAACTAAGGAGAAAAATAGAATATTAGGAAAGTTAGATACGACAAATCTTTGGAGAAAACTTAATGGGAACAGAAGAGAATATACTTTTTTTTTACTCAGCAGCACATGACACCTACACAAAAATAGACCATGTAATAGGGCATAAAAACCTCAAAATCAAATGTAAATAGCCATAAAAATGAAATGTATTATTTTGCATCATAATACAATAAAAAGTACATTCAACAAATGGCAGAGGAAAGAAAGGCTAAAAATTAATTGGAAACTAAATAAAATAATCCTAAAGAATAAGTGGGTAAAAGAGCAAATCATAGATACAATCAATAATTTCACTAAAGAGAAGGACAACAATGAGAGAGCATACCAAAATTTATAGGATGCAACCAAAGCAGTACTTAGGAGAAAATCAAATTCTCTAAATTCTTTATCAATAAAATGGAAAAAGGACAGATCAATAAATTGGGCATGCACCTAAAAAAATTAAAAAGAACAAATTAAAAATCCCAAATTAAGAACCAAATTGGAAATCCTGAAAAATCTAAGATGATATTAATAAGACTGAAAGTGAAAACAAAACAAAACAAAATAACAACAAAAAACTATTGAGCTAATAAATATAAATAAATATAAATAAACTTACTTTATTAAAAAAATACTAGGATAGATAAGCCATTAGTTAATTTAATTAAAAAAAGAAAACCAAATACCCAGATCAAAAATTAAGAAGAAATTAAAGCAATCATTAGGAAGTATTTTGCCCAATTATATGCCAATTAATCTGACAGTCTGAGCAAAATTGATGAATATTTACAAAAATATAAATTACCTAAGTTAACAGATCAGGAAATAGAAAGCCTAAATAACCCCATCTTAGAAAAAGAAATTGAACTAGCCATTAATAAACTCCCTAGGAAAAATCCCCAGAACCAGATGGATTTACAAACGAATTCAACCAAACATTTAAAGAACAATTAACTCCAATACTATAAAAACTATTTGGAAAAATAAGTGAAGGAGTCCTACCAAACTCTTTGTTGTTACACAAATATGGCACTGTTACCTAAACCAGGAAGAACTAAAACAGAGAAAAGAAATTATAGATCAATTTCCCTAATTAATATTAATGCAAAAATTTTGAACAAAATATTAGCAAAGCAATCACAGCAATCAATATATTACAAGGATTATACACTTGACCAGGTTGGGTAAGGGGAGTTATATCACGAATGCAGGGTTGGTTCAATATTAGGAAAATTATTAACATAATTGACCATATCAAACACAAAACTAAGAGAAATCGTATGGTTATCTCAATAGATGCTGAAAAAGCTTTGACAAAATACAGCACCCATTCCTATTAAAAACACTAGAGAACATAGGAATAATGGGAGTTTTCCTTAAAATGATAAGTAGCATCTGTGTAAAATCATCATCAAGCATTATCTGTAATGGTGATAAGCTAGAATCCTTCCCAATAAGATCAGGGGTGAAGTAAGGATGCCCATTATCATCACTGTTATTCAATACAATACTTGAAATGCTAGCTTTAGCAATAAGAGAAGAAAAAAATGAAGTGATTAGAATAGGCAAAGAGGAAACAAAACTATCATTCTTTGCAGATGAGATGATGATATTAAAGAATACTAGAGCATCAACTAAAATTACTTGAAAGAATGAATAACTTTAACAAAGTTGCAGGATATAAGATAAGGCCACGACTCATCAGCATTTCTTTATATGACTAACAAAGCCCATTAGCAAGAGATACAAAGAATAATTCCATTTAAAATAATATAAACAATATAAAATACTTGAGAGTCTTCCTGCCAAGACAAACCAGGAACTATATGAACACAATTACAAAACAACAACAACAACACCACCATCAACAACAAAATTTTCACACAAATCAGATCTAAACAATTGGAAAAATATAAATTGCTCATGAATAGGCCAACTCAGTATAATAAAAATGACAATTCTGCCTTAACTAATTTACTTAATCAGTGCCATACCAATCAAACTACCAAAAACTATCTCGTAGAGCTAGAGAAAATAACAACAAAATTCATCTGGAAGAACAAAAGTTCAAGATTATAAAATACAAAGGAAGGTGGCCTAACAATACCAGATCTCAAACTATATCATAAAGCATCAACCATCAGAACTATCTGATACTGGCCAAGAAATAGATTGGTGAATAAGTGGAATGGAATTGGTACACAAAATATAGTAGTCAATGACCATAATAACTTAGTATTTAATAAACTCAAAGACCCCAGTTTTTGGGATAGACCTCACTATTTGATAAAAACTGCTAGGAAAACTGGAAAACAATAGGACACAAGCTAGATATAGTCCAGCATCTCACAGTATATAACAAGATAAGGTCAAAATGGGTACATGATTTAGACATAAAGGGTGACACCATAAGCAAATTAAAAGATCAAGAAATAGTGTTCCTTTCAGATCTTTGGGGAGGGAAAGAATCCAAGACCAAACAAGAGATAGAGAGCATTATAAAATGTAAAATAGATAATTTTGGTTATATTAAATTAAAAAAAAATTGTACAAACAAAACCACTGCAACCAAGATTAGAAGGAAAGCAGAAAGCTGGGAAACAATATTTTCAGCAAGTGTCTCTTACAAAGGCCTTATTTCTCAAATATACAGAGACCTGTGTCACATTTATAAGAATACAAGCCATTCCCCAACTGATAGCCAAAGGCTATGAATAAACAATTTTCAGATGAAGAAATCAAAGCTATCTATAGGCATATGAAAAAGTGCTCTAAATTATTTTTTATTACAGAAATATAAATTAAAACAACTCTGAGGTTCCACATCACACTTCTCAGATTGTCTAATATGACAAAAAAGGAAAATAATAAAAGTCGGAGAGAATATGGGAAAATTGGGACACTAATGTATTGTTGGTGAAGTTGTGAACTGATCCAACCATTCTGGAGAGCAATTCAGAACTCTGCCCAAAGGGAAACCAAACTGTGCATTCCCTTTGATTTGCAAAATCATAACTAGGTCTGTATCACAAAGATATCACACAAAACGGATAAAGACCTACATGTGCAATAACATTTACAGCAGCCCTTTTCGTGGTGGCAAAATATTGGAAATTGAGTGAATGTCCATCAACTGGGGAATGACTGAACAAGCTGTGGTATATGAATGTAGTAGAATACTATTGTGCAATAAGAAATGGTGAGCAGGCAGATTTCAGAAAACCCTGGAAGGACTTAGAAGAAGTGAAGTTGAGTGAAATGAGCAGAACCAAGAAAATGTTGTGCACAATATGAACAATATTGTGTGATGATCAACTCTGACTGACTCAGCTCTTATCAGCAACACAATGATCCAAGACAGGTACAAAGGATTTGCAAAAGAAAATGTCATCCATATCCAGATAAAGAACTGATGGACTCTGCAGATAAAAGCATATTTTTATCTTACTTTATTCTTTCTCATGTCTTTTTTTTTCTTTCTTTTGATCTCTTTCTTCTTTCACAATTGTGACTGGTATAAAAATATGTATTACATGACACAACTTGTATAAACTATTTCAAACTGCCTGTCATTTTCAGAGGAGGGGAGAGTAGGGAGGAAAGGACAGAGAAAAGAAATCTTGTTAAAATGAATGCTAAAAATTTTATTGACATGTAACTAAGGGAAAAAATAAAGTACTTAAAATAAAATAATTTTTTCTTAAAGTTAAAAACCCTAAAGTGTTTGTTTCTCATTTGTGAACAAACTTTTCATAGGTCATATTGGATGTATAAAAGAAGAAGAAAAAAGGCTTTGTCAGTGACCTGAAAGAACTTCAAATATAAATACAAAGATGAGGCTACATTAATGAACCGACTACAGAAAAATATAATTCAATACATTAATAGAAACTGTTACATTGTACAGATACTGTATATGCCATATAAATTCAGAGAACAGAAAGATCCATGTATATACAAACAATAGAAAATGGCATTTTGGAGCAAGTAGAACTGCAGCTGAAACTTTAAAAAAAGTAAAGAACTCTGTTCAAAAATAGAGGTGTGTTGCCTGTTTCATCAAGGAAAACAACGAACTCAGGGCAACACAGGTAAGAATGGGAATGGTTGAGTTAGAATGCAGTAATAATAATTGTTTTAGTAGATACAGAGTTCATCTCTGTAGAGTGGTATGCAAACTTGAATAGATAGCATGAGAACAGTATTTGCAATGTTTTGGGATTTGCTTTCATAGGTCATAGGAGATGTTATAGATTCTGGTATATGGGATAATCTGAAGTAAGTCTTTAAATATTAATACAGAAGTAGCAATTTGCAGAATTAGTTGCATTTCCTAGAAACTTGACTTAGGATCCTACTTAGAAAATGATCAAAGTAATTCGGATGCCAGTATATCCCTTTATGATCTCTAGTGATTTTTGAAATAAATAAATAAATGTTCTACAAGGACTCCCCAAAATTCCTTAATCATATTAGAGTTGTATTATTTGAGACCAGTGGTTTGAGGATATCTTATTTTTTCTTAAGTATGTATAAATATGAAGATTTTTTTTACTTAAAATACAATTAATCATGTACTAGAGGAGGGACCGAATTTCACATCTGTGAAGCAATTAGTGCAAAGCTGAGAGTTGGAATGATATGTGTGTGACAAACAGAGACAATACCATTGTGTTAGAAGATGAATAGTGTCCAGTGAGGCTACAATGACAAGCCGAATCCAGGTGGTACAGGACTTTAAAAGATAAAAAGAGGAAAGAATATTTTATTCTAGGGGCAATAGAAAATCACCCAAGATGCATGAGTGTGAGTGAAATGATAATATCTATTCTTAAGGAAAAATGTATTAGGGCAAGCATGTGCAGATATTTTGGGGGTGGTAAGACAGGGAGGGCGACTAATTAGGAACCTATTGCAATTATCTTAGCAAGAAATTATGAAGGTGTGAAATATGGTAATATTGTGTTAGTAGATGGAAAGGGTCAGATGTGAAATATGTGAAAGAAGAAATGTGAAGCTTCAGAAACTGAATGAGGGATAATGAATAGTCAAGTATAATAATAAACTTAAAAATATGAAAAACCAGAAAGATTATAGTGCCTTTCCTAGAAATAAGGAAGTCTGGAAAAGGGCATGATGTGGTAGGCTAGATAGTGACTTCAGTTTAGGATTTGTTATATTTGATATGTCTCCAGAGAATCCATCTTGAAATGTCCCGTAAACTTTGTGTCTTTATGTCTGTGTTTGTGTGTATACGTTTATGTATTTATGCATCCACATGTGCATGTATGTGTTTACATGTACTCATGTATACATGTACATATATGTAGACATATACACACTCATTTTCATGGATATAATGGTTAAACCAATGCATGAGAGCTGGTAAGGTTACCAAAGAGAGAATATAGATGGAGAAGCAAATAGAGTTTAGGACAGAACTCTCCTGAACACGTATTTAAGAGGTATTTCATATAGAAGATGCGTTATTATCATATCATTATCATCATCATCATCATCAACAACAACAATAAAAGAATAATAACAGATTATAGTAAATTCAACACAATTCAACAAATATTTACTGATAATATACACTCCATAAGCTATTCTGGTAGGCAAAACAACCAAAAATCCCTTTGACCAAAGAGCTTACCTTCTGTTGGTGAGATATAACTTAAATAGACAAAAAAAAATACAAAGTAAATATGGAATAATTTTAGGATAAAAAGAACACTAAGAACTGAAAAGATCAACAAAAGAGTGTGTGTATATGTGTGTGTGTGTGTGTATGCATGTATGCACATATAGGTATCTGAGCTGAACCTTGTAGGAACCTAGGGACTCTAGAGGTCAAATTTGGTAGGGCATGGAGGACAGCTGTGGAAAAAATTAACAAGCAAACAAACAAAACAATGTTGCTAATTTAAATGTCAACTTGTTAATTAAATAGGTTACCTTCGTCTGAAAGTTCCAACTCTAATTAATTGTGCTACTTATTTGCAATCTACTTGATTATTTCTTTTCCAAATTTTTTTAGTGATAAAACCTATTTGGAAGTAATGGAAATTATAAAAAATAAGGAAAAAGTGATAGAAAAAATACATTAAGGTTAGGAAGCAAAACTTTGTCTAGTGTATTATTCATTTTGACAAATATAGCATATACAATTTTTGCTATTTTTCCATGTCTGCATATGGTGGTAATAGGGCATGTTTCCTAGCTGTATCAACCTATGTGCTTTCAAAGTCATTATCAAAAGACCTCTTGTACAACATTGCATTGAGACATTGCTACATTAACCATCAACCTAAGTAATAAAAGCCTTTTATGAATTGCTAAACAACAAACAGATCTTTTTGGTTTGAATTAATTAAGGGCCATTTTGTCACGTGTATTTTAAAATCCTCTGATTTTTTTTCTTTCTCTTCAAAGTAACATATGTAGAAACAAAGAATATTACTCTACTACAATATTTTCATTTGCATTATATTTTAACTTTATCATGGAAATGTTCTAATTTATTTGACGTAATAATATTATTTATTACAACTGAAAGGACACGTTAATGAAATAATTGATGGGAAAGTAGAGTAGCTGCCTTTATTCTCCACTTGTAATAAAACTATTTTTTTTTTTACTTTTCAGTATCTCTTTTTATATTCTTAATGCAGTTAACTTCTCTTTCATATACTTCACTTAGAAAATTTAAGATAACCATATGCTTATTTCTATATGATGCTAAATATATGGTTACTGCCAAACATTCCTAGGTTTAGTATTAAACCCACTAGACGTGTAGAAACATAACTTGGCATCAACTACATTAAACATTGATATGGTTGCTCAATGTTTTATCTTTTATACTATAGCTTGAGTAATATTTAGACATGACCAATATATATCAATGTTCTCATCAGTCTGATAACTAAATAACAAATATTTTCTCCATCAATACTCATTAATCAATGATACTATCTTATATCCTTTTAATTAGTTGTGTGTGATGTTTTAGGAAATGTTCAGACTAAATAACTTATTTAAACTCAACAATGCTTCTGGGAATTTGATTTTAAAAATCTAAATGAAAGATTCAACTTTACACTGGCTAATTCTGTAGTAAATATGGTATTATTGAGAATTCTTCTCTTTAGAGTAAAGTTTATTCACCTGAGTATAATGAGAAGGATTCAATAAGTTTGTCATCATCATCATCATCATCCACTTATGACATCCAAATGAACCAATTTAATACTATGGTAATAAACATTCATTCAGCAAATGGATATGTCATTTTTTTATAATTAGAAACAAAATAAAGGCCATTTAAGATAAAATCATTTTCACCATAACAGACATAAGACTTATCTTTAATTTTCCTGGACATTTTTTTTATTGTGCAAGGATACAGAAGTTACACAATGCATCAATAAAGTTTCTTTAAAAAAATAACATATGCCAAAGACCTGAATTAACATGACTTATTTCAAATAAATATACCTAAGAAACTAGCAATATTTAATAAATCAATGACAAGGCCCTATCCAAAACTACAAATAGAGGCCTCAAAATATCCTTGAAAATTCAGTATGTCACCAGAAAACTACCCAATACAACACCTTTGTCTGTAAATGCCAAGACATTACATTGTTCAAAGATCTATGCATTATGTATGCATCTATGAATAGCTGTATGAACATCACAAATACCCCAAAATAAGTGTTTCCATAGACAAAGAAGACAAAAGTGAAATGTATATGAAATATTTTCCTTATCACTTGCTTTTTTAATTATACAATAATTTCAATACATTTCTTTAAAATAAAAAGTCTTGCTTCTCTCATTTTCCTTTTGAACAGTCTTCTGTCCTTTTTTTTTTCATTTCTTTTTGCTGTTGTTGTTATCATTCCTGATAATGCCTCATTCCACCAACTCATTTTCTGTTGAAAATAGGCCCTTACCCTCTGTGAGCTGAGAGCTCTGGAAGTCACTACTCCTGATTAAGTCAATCTCAAGGCCTGGGCTGGACTTTGCTCTACTTTTACCCTAGTAAGACAGACTTTCCCAATGACATTCTAAGTTTTCTTGGGCTGGAAAATTGTTTCACCCTACCCTTTTATTGGTTCTATCAGTCTAGAATTTGTTTTGAGGGGTTACTTAAAATTGGAGAAGATTTTGGGTGAGGAGGAGCACTAATATACTAGAACCTGCACCCATGATGGAGTGATGACACTCCCCAGTTCCAGGGCAAAAAAGACACTTCTGGTCACTCCCAGACCAGAGCACTACAAGAGTAGTGATCCCGCCTCTCCTTAGATCATACCACCTTGGAAGAAATTAGAACTTATAGACCTCCAGGAAAGTCTTTGAAAACAGCAACATGAAAAACCTAAAGTTTGAGGGAGTTCTCCCTCAACCTTGGAAGCAGAGTCCAACTTTAACATTAAGTTAAAGATCAAGAAATAGGCTGGAAAAAAGAGAAAGGAACAACAAAATAAATTTATCATAAAAACTTATGATGGTGACAGGGAAATTCAAAACACAAACTCAGAAGATAACAAAGGCAAAAACAGCTGCATCCAAAACCTCAATGAAAAATGTGAACTGCTCACAGTCTCAAAAAAAAAAATCCTGGAAGAACTCAAAAAGGATTTTAAAAATTAAATAAGAAGGGTAGAGGGAAAATTGGGAAAAGAAATGAAAGTGATGCATAAAGATTATGAAAAAATTCAAAAGCTTGGTACAGAAGGCAGAAACATATAAAAGAAAATAACACCTTAAAAAAACAAAATAAGCCAAATGGTAAAAGAGGGATAAAAAAATCTGCTGAAGAGAACTCCTAAAAATGCAAAACCAGTCAAAAGGAAAAAAAAAATATCCAAAAATTCACTGAAGAGAAGACTTCTTAAAAAGTAGAATTTGCCCAATGGAAAAGGAGGGTCAAAAGCTCACTGAAAAAAATAATTCCCTAAAAACTAGAATCAGGCTAGTAGAAGCTTACTGTATGAGATATCAAGAAGCAATAAAGTCAAAAAAATTTAAAAATAGAAGAAAATGTGAAATGTATCTTTGGAAAAACAACCGACTTAAAAATAGATCCAAGAGAGAGAATTTAAGAAAAATTAAACTACTCAAAAGTCATATAAAAAAAAAGCCTACACATCACATTTCAAGAAAATATTTAGGAACTGCCCTGAAATCCTAGATCCAGAGGGTAAAATAGAAATTGAAAGAATCCCCTGATTACCTCCTGAAAGAGATCCAAAATGAAAATTACCATAAATATTATGGTAAAATTCCAGTTCAACCAGGTCAAGGAGAAAATACTGCAAGCAGCCAGTAAGAAACAACTTGATTATGGAATGATAATCAGAGTAATATGAAATTTAGTGATTTCTACATGAAAAGATCATAGGACTTATAATGGGATATTCTGAAGGGCAAAAGAGCTAGGATTACAACCAAGAATCACCTACCAAGAAAAATTGAGGATAGTCCTTCAGGGGAAAAATGGATACATAATGAAATAGAGGACTTTTAAGCATTCCTGATGAAAACAACAGAGCTGAATCGGAAATTTGACTCTGGAATACAAGACTCAAGAGAAACATAAAAAGGCAAATAGGGAAGGAATCCAGAAAGGTTAAGTTGTTTACATTTCTACATGGGAAGATGATACTTGTAACTCCTAAGAACTTTATAATTATTATGGCAGATAGAAGGATTATACATAGACAGAGGACAAAGGTATGAGTTAACTATGAGATATCTAAAAAATAAAATTAAGTGGTTAAAATGAGGAATGCACCAGGAGAAGGTGGAAGGAAGAGGTAGCTTGGGGTGAACAAAGCTTCAACCTTACTCTCATTAGAATTGGCTCAAAGAGGGAATACCATACATACTCAGTTGAGTCTAGAAATCTATCTTACCCTACAGAAAAGTAAGAGGGGGAGGCATTAAGGGAAGGGTGTTGATAGAATGATAGAAGACAGGGCAGATTGGGTTATGCAGTGGTCAGAAGCAAAACACTTTTAAGGAGGGATAGGGTGAAATGCGACAGAGACAGAGACAGAGAGACAGATGGACAGACAGAGACAAATAGAGACAGAAAGAGACAGAGAAAGAAAGAGAGAGAAAGAGAGAGAGAGAGAGAGAGAGGTGAAAAATGTGATAGAGGGAAAAACAGCAATCATAACTGTGAAAAAAGTTGCAACATGCGTCTCTGATAAAGATTTTATTTCTCAAATATATAGGGAACTGAGACAAATTTATCAGAATACAAGTCATTCCCCAATTGATACATGGTCAAAGGATATGAACAGGAATTTTTAAGATGAAGAAAGCAAAGCTATCTATAACCTCATGAAAAAAATATACTAAATCACTATTGACTAAAGAAGTACAAATGAAAACAACTCCAATGTACCACCTTACACCTATCAGATTAGCTAATATGAAGGAAAAGGAAAATGATAACCGATGGAGGTGATGTGAGAAAATTGGGACACTGAAGCAGTGCTGGTGAAGTTGTAGACTGATCAAACCATTATGAAAAATAATTTTAACCATGCCTAAAGGGCTATAAAACCATATATACACTTTGACACAGAAATAACACTACTAGGTTTGTGTTCCAACTGGATTTTAAAAAAAAGAAGAAGAAAAAGACCCATATGTACAAACATATTCAAAGCAACTCTTTTTTTGTGGTGGAAAAGAATTGATAATTGAGGGGATGCCCACCAATTATGGAATGGCTGATCAAGTTATTATATGATTTTGATGGAATACTATTAAGCTATCAAAATTGATGAGCAGGAGGCTTTCAGAATAACCAGGAAATAGTTACATGAACTGATACAAAGTGAAGTGAACAGAACTAAAAGAACAATGTCCATAGTAACAGCAATATTGTTTGATGATCAACTTTGAGTGACTTAGCTATCCTGAACAATACAATGATCCAAGACAATGCCAAAGGACTTATGATTAAAATGCTATCCACCCCCAGAAAAAAAAGAACGAATAAAATCTGAATGCAGATTGAAGCCTCTTTTTTTTTTACTTTCTTTTTGTTTGTTTGTTGTTTTTTGGTCTGTGTTTTCTTTTGCAGCGTGGCTAATTTGGAAATATGTTTTGCATGATTGCACATGTATAACATATCAAATTGCTTGCCTTTTCAATGAGGGGTGGGGGGATGGGGGAAGAATAGTATTCAGAATTCATGTTTTTTTGAAAAGAACATTAAAACTGTTTTTACCTGTAACATTGAAAAGATCAGGAAGAAACATAATAATGGCATGATGACTTTTTTCAGTTCTTTGTAGTCTACCATAAGCTTCCAGATGCCATCTACCTTCTTTACAATCAACATAGACTTACAAAAGGAATTGGTGCTCCAGATTTTTTCATCTCTACCACTAAAGGCAAAATATCTTTCCTACACATCCATCTTCCACCACCTCTCCCAACACACAGAGATCAGATATTGTCTAGTGTTTACTATATGAGATGGTTTGGTACCTCTGTGACCCTACTCAGAAGAATATTCATAGATACTCATTTCACAGAGCTCACAATAACTCTTTCTTCCATGGTCTACCCTTTATAGCATCATCTGAGTGATCCAAAAGGAGCAGCAGTTTTAGAAGATGCTTTAAACATTCATGGGCCTCTGATGCCCTAATGCTGAATTTCCTTGTACCTCTATAGGCTGACCAAAGTTGTCTTTTATCAAATTTCAGGAGACACATCTAAATTCCCTCCAGGAGAAGATGTCATTACTCTTTGCAAGACTTGCAGAAGGCTCTGTGACTCTTCTGATTGCCAAAGTGCCCCTTTTTAGTGACAGCAGTATTTTTCCAAGTCACAGCTTTTCTGAAATTCTACTCATATTTCTCCAGTTTATCAGCATTAACTTGTATAGTTTTGTGGTAAGGGAGATCCATTTCTAATGTATGAAGCCATTATTATGGGGCTTGATGCAAGTGGTATGTTATTAATTGCAAGGCAGGATGGTCATAGAATGTGGAAGGTAATGAGGGAGGGGCATGCATAGACACAATCTATCAAACCTGTTTTCTTTTATAAAATTGAATCCCTTCTTTGAAGATTCCTGTTGAGGAACTGGTAGCAATGAATATGCATCTTTATGGGGAAAAGTACCAATAACTTTCTGTCTCAGCTAGATTTTTTCTTTAAAGTGCACTCTTCATTGACAGGATCTAATTAATTTATTTTACTCTTTAATAAGACATCCTCAGATAGCTCCCCAAGCCTAAGGAATTAATTATTTTTGGCTTTATTTACCTTCCTGGGTAGCCTTTTTCTGCACAAACTAAGATAATTGTTCTATTAAGCAAAAATCTATTCCCTATTCCATTAAGAACACCCTTCTCCCTCTAAATATCACCAGAAGAATTTTATGACTGGGTGCTATGTAGTATCCTTCCATCCATTCATGTCAACCATGATTTGAGGCAGAAGATCATTTTATCTTGTCCCAGTTACCAACTATGCCAAATACGGGAGGTTATCCTGTCACTGTTAGTTCAGGTTCAAATTGGGGGAAAATGAGAAACTCATAAATTATTTGACAGTGAAGAAAAGAAGGGCTTTTTAGCCCTAAGATAATGAGTATGTATGAAAAAAGGTACAGTAGCACTTAGCTCCTAGAGGTACTGCCCCCAACATCTCCAAATAGAAGCATGACCATTCTGTGGAACATAGAGGGGTGCCTTGGTGCATGCCCATCAAGTCAAAGGATCCCTGACACCATGTGGATGGGGATTTTTATTTACTTAGGTAACCAGGAATTTTTATCAAGAGAGTCAATGGTCAGTTCAGAAGGACAACTTTGTCCCCTTTAAAGGAGAATAAATCCCTAATAGGGGAGAGAGGATGAACCCTGGTAGATATCCTATATTTCCTAGCAGGAAAGAATTAACCAAAATGAGCCTGAATTTATTGATCAATGGAACTTTTTCAAGGAAATCATAAAATCTATGTAACATATAATTTTAGATCACAATTAACACACTCAATATTTTGAAAGACATGATTTATTCACCCAGAATTATACACTGGAGTTCTGCTATGATTCATAAATAAATGAATGACAAACCCATACTTCATATACAATCTGTAATGTATTCTTGAGAATCTAACAAATACTGTCCTGAACCAAGACACTGTCACAATTAAACCTGCCTAATTAAATTATTACTATTCATATTTAACACACCCCACCTCCTGATTTGAGAATAATGTTATTAATATACATTATTTACTGAGCAATCTTACATTATAAATCATGCATAATTAAAAGCTCTTGAAAAATAGAGATTTAATGATAAAAAACCAAAACCAAGCATGAACAGGATGCAGTATTGTACAAATCATTCCAATTGTCCTGTGTACAACTGGAAATTTCCCAAAGGCATTTGGGGTGAATCTATAGAAGATGAGCTTACATGAAAATTCTTTCATTCAATGAAGAAATCAATATTTTTATCCAAGTAAGTATCATTCTACCAAACATTAAACATAAAAGAAAAAACATGATACAACTAGTCCCAAGAGTATTTATATCTGGTCTTCATTAAACATACAGGTTATATGAAAGCATCATCATAATTATCATCAACATTGTATTATTCATCAACTTCATCAAAAAGATCAAAGTGTCTAGAATTATTTGATACACAATCCCTTACCAATCACTTTTAAATTTTCCTTAGTTAAATATTCTTTGTTTTTTAAAGTCATTGTATTTATTGTACATTAAAACAATTTGCTAAAATATATTTGTGTTTATTGTAGAAACTTTGATCAGATAATTGTTTGTGTCTTCTCACTGCAGCTGTCAAGATCTTTAGACTTGAAAAACAAGCTTCAAATTGGTGCAATCACTATTTTTACAGGAAGTATAGTAATTGGAAATATCTCCACTATTTTCTTGAGGCTCCATTAAGAAAAAAGCATCCAAAAGTTGAGTGTCTTTAATTATTCAGTTATTCAGTGTATTTCTTTTAAAAATATATAATTAAATAGTTCTATAAATGCCATTCCAATTGCAGCTATAACATGGTTGTAAATTAAGTTATAGAAATTGACCAGATTTAATAAGCAATTTCAAAGAAAACCTGAATTTATTTGGACTGCAATAAGTCAATGAGTATGACCATCTCCTTGGTTCAGATTTATGTGATTCAGAACTGTCCCAATTTGAAAATAAAGGTGTTTAGCTCTGAATTAAAGCACAGTAATGAATTTTCAACTGTCAAACTGATAGTCAAAAACAGTTTAAAAAATCTTCCTGAATTGTGTCAAAGACAGTAATAAAGAACATTTCATTTCAATTCAAAGAAATAGACTCCATTATAGTTAGCTGAGATGTTTGATTATTTTCTTTCAGTGTAAGTTTTGAGAACAAAATGGAAGTGGCATCATTGATATCCTACTGTAATTATTCAACAGTTTCAGAGATGAGAAAATAATGACAATATTTTCAAAATCAGAGAACCAGTGACAACTGAAACCAAATGAGCTGGGAAAATAATTATTTACTTAATTTTTGACTCAGAGTAAACTCAAAATTCATACTGATATTTTGTAGAATAATTTGGTCCATAAATACAAATCCAAGACAATTTGGAGTAAAATTTCATTTTTTCCCCAAGGGAAAAATAACCTTATGAACATCCTTAACAGATTAATACTTGACAGTATATGCATGTGTGTGACATGGTAAATATATGTGATACCAATTAATTATGAGAAACACAATAGGTCTGCAATTATAACTCAGAGATGGAGAATTAATTTTATAAAAGTTGATATTAAAACAAAATCTTTCATCATATAATGGATTCATTTTCTTGTTTATTAATACTACTGTGTAGAGTTCTCTAAGTCTGTACTCTTTGTATTAGAAAGTTTTTACATTGGGGAGATTTCAATCATTTGCAAGGATGTGCCCTACATAAGTAATTTACTAAATGGTACTCTAGTGGGTGAGAAGTGTCAAAATGTCAAGTTTATTTAAATATGTGGAGGATGACTGAATGAATCAATTCTCAATTATTGGAAGGACTATACTGAAATTTCAACTTCATATGCTAACCACAAGCTCTTTCTCTCTTTTTATTTATTATTTTTGTTTCTTTCGATATTCCCTAAATGCATGTAAAAAATAGCAATCTTTTTCTTAATGTTAAGACCTAAATTCTGTCCCTTCCTTCTCTTTCCCCCTCCTTGAGAATGCAAGCAATTTGATCTCAATTGTACATGTGAAAGTGATGCAAAATACGTTTTCATATTAGCTATGTTTCAAAAGAATTCAGACAAAAACAAAACAAGAAAAATAAAATAAAAAATAGTATGCTTCAATCTGCATTCAGAGTTCAGTTCTCTTGGTATATACATAAGAGATAACAATAGAGAATTAGGTCCCTGATGTTAGTCTATATAAGAAATTATAGAAAAGCATTTTTAAATGGAAATTTGGTTAAAAATATAAAGAGACAAAATTCTTTTGAGTGCAATACTATTTACTTTTGTTGTTGTTCTTCAGTTGTTTCATACATGTCTGAATCTCTGTGATTCCCATTTGAAGTTTTCTTGACAAAAATACTAGAATGTTTTGACATTTCTTTCTCCACCTCATTTTACAGATAAGCAAACTGAGACAAACAGAGTTAAGTGACTTGCCCAGAATCATACAACTAGTAAGTTCCTGGGGCTGAATTTGAACTCAGGTCCTTCTAATTCCAGGACCAATGTTTTATTTACTGTACTATCTAGCTGTCCAATATTATCTAGTTAGATTTTACTAAACAACAATATTGTACATTGATCAATTGTAAATTGACTTAGCTTTCTCAGCTATACAATTCCAAAGGACTAATGATGAAAAAATGCTATCTCCATGGAAAGAACTGATAGAGTCTGAATGCAGATCCAAACAAACTTTCTTATTTTTCTTTTTTTTTTCCCAAAGGGAAAAATGTGTCTGTTTTCTTTTGCAACTTGACTAATATGGAACAATGTTTTGCACAATTATACATCTATAACCAATATAAAATTGCTTGACTTCTCAATGAGGGAGAGAGGAAAGAGGGATGGAAAGAATTTGACACTCAAAATTTTAAAAAAATTGTTACATGTAATTGGGCAAAATAAAATATTTTTAAAAGACTTTGCTGAATATTCTCATAACTGATAACTTACTACTCCAAGATTCTCCACCAAAATCATTATTACTACATATTGCATGGTATGCATAATTCAATTTAAATATACTAAATATCTCTTTAACTTATCATTTAAGGATCTTCAGATAAGGTCTCATCCCACTTTCCCAGCCTTATTTCACATTGTTCCCCTTTACATAATCTACATTTCTGCCAAACTGACCTACCAGGTGTCCCTGAAACACAGCATCTATCTTCTGCCTGTGTACATTTTGCTAAAGTAGGACCCTGACTGAAATGTACTCCTTTCTCACCTCCACCTTTGAGAATCCTATCTTCCTTTAAAGCTCACATAGTATTTTCTGATACCATGCCTATCCTCCTCTACCTCACTTCCACTAAAATATTCTCACCCTCTTCAGGTATTGCTCCCTCCGCACCTATTTATTGTCTGATTCCTTCCTTTATTTTATCCTTCAATATGTTATATTAAGTTATATTTTGTTATTTTATGTCATGTCATGTTGTACTGTATTATGTTACATTATGTTATGTTGTCTTAATAGATGCTTCATTCCACCCATACAGTAATATGCAAGTAATATGCAAATTTCCTGAAGGGAAGGGCTGATATTTTTATCTTTGTATCCCTTGGACCAAGAACAAAGCCTTGTCTTTCCTCATCCTAACCTCTCCTTCCTGACTATTCAATGCCATAATCATCAGGGATGTCCTTGTCACTCACTCATATTGAAAAAAAAATGGATCACAAAACTCATAAGTGTTCATCCTTGTAGAAACCTATGTGATATTGAACATGATGACCCTCTTTCCCCCAAGGAAACATAACTAGCCTCTAATCCTTTCCTCCCTCTGCCCCTTTTTGAGTTGATCAGAGCAGTTCTATTCATTTAGGTCATAAAGCCAAACTTATAAGTAGAAATGTACTTTCTCTTTATGAGAATCATCTTTAGATGAGATTTCCTAGAAACAGAGAAGACTGGACATTTATTAAATATTGTTGATTT
>NW_020953391.1:0-1736 GCF_900497805.2 Vombatus ursinus | reverse complement strand
TTGAATTGAATGTGAGTAAAGTAATATATTGAATATAAATGAAATGGATTCACCTTATAGTCTCTTATTCAGAAGACTATCAGAGTTATTAGGATATATTATACATGATGCTTCTCCAAGGCTCCTTATTCAATTGTAAGATTATCTCAATAATCTTACTGCAACTCAATCATCTATCTAACCTTATCTCTCAGTCTTACCCAGTATAAATTCCTTGGTTTCCTTGCTATCTACTTATATTCTGTCCTTCTTCTGCCTCTATAACTTTGCTAATGATGTCTTCCACACACCCTTGGCTAGAATCCTTCCTTAATCCTCTTTCTTTGTCAGATGTTCTAATGTTTCTATTTTTTAACTTAATACTATTTTATTTTGTCAATTGCATGTAAAGATAGTTTTCAACATTCATTTTTACAAGATTTTGAATTCCATTTTTTTCTCCCTCCTTCCCCTCCTTTCTCACTTCCCAAGACAGGAAGCAATCTGATATAGGTTATACATGTACAATAATGTTAAACATATTTCCACATTAGTCAAATTGTGAAAGAAGAATCAGAACAAAAAGGAAAAACCATGAGAAAGAAAAAAATAAAAAGAAGATTAGTATGCCTTGATCTGCACTTAGACTCCATAGTTCTCTGCATGTGGACAGCATTTTCCATCACAAATTTTTGGAATTGCCTTGGATGACCATATCACCAAGAAGAGCCAAGTCTATCATCATTAATCATTGCAGCCTGTTAATATGTACAATGTTCTCCTGGTTCTGCTCACTTCATTCAGCATCAATTCATGTAAATCCTTCCAGGTTTTTCTGAAATCTGCCTGTTCATCATTTCTTACAGAAAAAATAGTATTGTACTGCATTCATATAACACAACTTGTTCAGCCATTACCCAATTGATGGGCATCCCCTCAATTACCAATTCTTTGCCACCACTAAAAAGAGTTGATTTTTTTGTGTGTGGGTCCTTTTTCATTTTGTATGATCTCTTTGGGATATAGAGCTAGTAGTGGTATTGCTTTATCAGAACATATACACAGTTTAATAGCCTTTTGGTTAAAGTTCCAAATTGCTCTCTAAAATAGTTGGATCATTTCACAACTCCACCAAAAATGCATTAGTGTGCCAATTTTCCCACATCTTATCCAACATTTATCATTTTTCCTTTTCTGTCATATTAGTCAATCTGATAGGTGTGAGGTGGTACCTCAGAGTTGTTTTAATTTACATTTCTCTAATCAATACTAATTTAGAGCATTTTTTCATATGACTATAGATAGCAATAAATTCTTCATCTGAAAACTATTCATATCCTTTGACCTTTTATCAAATGGGGAATGACTTGCATTCTTATAAATTTGACTTAGTTCCTTATATATTTTAGAAATGAGGCCTTTATCAGAAACATTAGCTGTAATTTTTTTTCCATTTTCTTCTTTCCTTCCAATTGTGGTTGTATTAGTCTTGTTTATGCAAAACCTTTTTAATTTAATATAATCAAAATTTTCCATTTTGTATTTCATAATGTTCTCTATCTCTTATTTGGTCATAAAGTCTTCCCTTCTCCATATATCTGACAAGTAAACTATTCCTTGTTCTCCTAATTTTTTTATGATATCATCCCTTATGCCTAAATCATGTGCCCATTTTGAACTTATATTGGTATAGGGTGTGAGATGTTGGTCTATGCCTAGTTTCTGCCATGCTATTTTCCAGTTTCCCCAGCAGTTTT
>NW_020953390.1:0-28401 GCF_900497805.2 Vombatus ursinus | reverse complement strand
CCAGCCCATTTCAGTCTGGTCCACAACAGTTGATTTCCATTCCCATTCAGTCCATCCAATGCAATCTAGTGCAAACTGTTCCAAACCAGTTCAGTTTAGTTTAATCCTGCTTAATCCAGTCCAAACCAGTTCAATTCATTCCAAAATAGTACACTCCATTCCATTCCAGTTCAATCTGGTTTCAATTATTTTCATTTGATCCAGTTTAATCTGATTTAAGTCATTTTGATCTACTCCAATCTTGTTCAATCAAGCAACAAGAACAAGAAAAACCTACTTCTATGCCTCACTCTTTCTGTGAACTCATCAATTCCCTCAAGTGATACATGTCCATCCATGCCTACAGTTCTGTGCTATAATTATTAATTTCCTTTCAGAAACCATCCACCAAGTGGCAAGTGGGTGGTCACCTAATATGATGGGAGTGTACCTGTAATCAAGATAATGCCATACCACATAATAGAAATATTCATATTTCTCTTTAAAATAAATTAAAGGGGACTGTTGAAATAATCAAATAATTCCTTCTACAGAAAATATGCAAAATGCTGTGACCCCATATTTTTCAATTTGCACTTGCAATGCATAGCAATGACAAGTGTAACAAACCTCTCAGATTTCTACAACATTTCATGTTTTATAAATTATGCTATATGCATTATCTCATTTATTCCTCACAACAATTCTTTGAAGTTGTACAAGGATGATGATCCTCATTTTAGAGATGAACAAACTGAAGCCCAGAGAAGATGTAACTTATCCTACATTTCTCATTTACTTAGTGGAAGCATGGGGATTTTAAGCCAAATTCTTTGAAAGTTATTTTTTCTTTTTTCATTACAAAGTGAAAACACCAGGGCTTCATAATAAAGAGCAAACAGAATTCTGTAGTAGAAAAAAAGTTGGACTTGATTTCCAGAGACTGATGTTTGAAATTTTGATAGTTACCAGCTTTATAACCTTTGATAACTTATTCAAATTTCCTCTGTCTCTGTTCTTTGGTTAAAATAAACAAATATACACAATTTCATGCACAATTTCAAAGTTAGAAGAGACCTTGAAGATACACACACACACACACACACACACACACACATATACACATACACACATACACACATGTATACACATTTATACACATACACACATATACATACACATGCATGTGTGTATATGTATGCATATGAACATACATATATATGTATGTGTGTGTATGTATATATGTAAATATACACACAGGTATCTGTATATATACAAAAGAATTCCATTTACAAGACATTGGACAAAGCACAAATCACTCATGATATTTCTAAAAACAGACCTACAAATCAAATATCTCTGTTGTTCAGAAATGCATTATCCATTTAGTAGATACTGCTTTCTGCTTATTATCTAACCCAGAGTTCATTAATTCAGGATATTTATGAGAAGCAAGGAAAGGGAACAAAATAGCTAAATGAAATCTCCACTCAACAAATGATATATTTCAAACAAGATACTTCATCAGTCTCTCAGCTCCAGGCATTTTCTCCAGGCCATCCTCCATGTCTTGAATGCTCTCCCTTTTCTCTTTGGACTAGTGACCCACTTGGCTTCCTTTAAGTGCCAACTTAAATGCGACATTCTAGAGGAAGCTTTAATTAACCCCTCTTAATTGCAGGAATTTCTTCCTTTTAATTACTTCCTATTTACCATGTATATAGCTTGTTTTGTATAAATTTGTTTGCATGTTGTCTCCCCTATTATACTGTATGCTCCTTGAGGGTAAATATTCTTTTTTTGCCTCTTTTTGTGTCCCCAGTGCTTAGTGCAGCTGCTGGAATATAGTAGGTGCTTAATAAATGTTTATTGATCGATTGAAGTTAAGGAGATTTATTGTGGAATATTTTGAACTATTTGGAAGAAAATTATCCAGTTGGAAAAATTAAAGGCATTGATCTTTTATGGAGTATTTACATTTCCATAGTTTGTCCTCTCTTCTATTTCTTTTCATTTCAAGGAGATTTCTTTGCTTACTTCCCTCAAGATAAGGAAAAAAAACCCAAAACGCATGATTTTATCCATTATTTTATGATAGCAAAATCATAAATATACAGAGAGCAAATGCTACTATGTAAAACCCTCACACTTTCATCTTTTCTACTACATTAAGACAAGATATGCTAGAAAGAGTGAGAAATGTATTACATTAGCTATAATGCATGAGACAGAGAAAATGTTTATGGATTGTTCATAGTGTTATTTCTTCATTTCTCATACAACATGCATCAAACAAAATCAAAGCGTCCCTAACATATTTCACCTTAAGCAATGACTAAGTTTCCTTGTAGAGGAAAAACAAAGAGAACGGGGACAATGTCTTTAAGAATAGTGCCTCTAGGATAGAGCACTGGCCCTGGAGTCAGATCAGACCTGAGTTCAAATCTGGCCTCAGACACATAACACTTACTAGTTGTGCGACCCTGGGCAAATCACTTTACCCCATTGCCTAACCAGAAAAAAAAAAAAAAAAAAAGAGAAAAAGAATAGTGCCTCTACTCTGTAAGGAATCAAAACAAATCATATGGAATATATGAAAATAGACAAAGTATTTTTTGATTTAAAAGAGCTTATCCTATTTGAATCTGAAAGATGAAGGTCAATTGTCAAATATACATAGAAGATCTATGCAAATATGCAAATATAGATAATCATAAAAAGGTTTATATTCATGAAAGCATTGGTGGTTAGTTAATACTGAATACAATGGAGTTTTTAAGATCCTATTAGTATTAATAGGAAATATGGAGTCATTATTGGAAGTGTAATTACTTAGTATGATAAGATGCATGAGAAAAGAGGTTGATTGCAGACATAGTTATGCTTATTAGATTCACTTAAGTTAAATATATGTGTATATATATATGTATGTGTGTACATACACACATGTATACATATCATGGATATAATTAATATATCTTTTTAAATTTTGTTTTTAATTTCAGTTCCAAATTCTCTTTCTCTCTTCAGCCCCTCCTTTACTCATTGTGAAGGCAAGAAATAGAATACCCATTATACATATGGAGTATGTTATTTTGTTCTTTAACAATTTAAAATGAAATTTGAAATGGATATTATCAGTTAACACTGCTTTGTGAAATCTCAAGAGCACTCAAAATAATAACCAAAATATTTCAGTCTAATAGCAGCATATATCAAAGAATATGGTAAAGAGCCTTTGTTTGGGAGTCATAAGAGATTGGGAGTCGATGATTCGTTGGAAAATTATTAGTCATGTGACCATAGGCTAGTCACTCAACCTTTCTAAATCTGAGTTTTGTCCTCAGCAAAATAGAATCATAATTTCAGAAGTAACTACCTCAGAAAGTTGTTGTAAGTATCAAATAGTGTAATGTAAATAAGGTGTTTTATAAACATCAATGTCCTATATAATAGTTGTCAAAGCCAGCACATAAAACTTGCTTGAAATTGCAGAATTTTAAAGGAAATTTTGATTATATCATTATTGTGTATTTATGAATTTGTCCAATGCAACTTTTGGCTAATTACATTTCAGATTTACTGGTAATATGTTAATATAGTGAAAATAGGGCAACTCAGCACTCCTGCTAGTTATTTACAAAAAGACAATCGTGAAAATAATTACAGCTTATGTACTAAAAGCTGTTGAAGATGATGAAGAGGTAGAGAAATTGTTTTTCATCTCTGATACAAAATAGCTGCATGACCCTGATCAACTCAATTAATGTCTCACTGACCTGGGCAATTTTAAGATTAAATGTAACAGAACAAGTACAGATAAGAAATTATAGGTGCAGTTTCCTCACCAGGAGTTCTGTAAACATAAGTGTAATTGTATATGTAAACACAAGTCTGGTTTATAAACAACAATAATAATATGTACAAAGAACCATAAAAGACCCTTCACATAAAAACAACAACCAATATCTACTTTAATCCTCAATGATTTAGTTAGAAGGTGAGAATGGATAAGTGAGAATCATTAAAATATGTCGTAACATATAAATAAGTAATTAGGAATAAAAGAGGCCGACCTACAAATAATGACTATTTTCCTTGGGGAAAGAATGAGAAGATGCAGGACATGGAAGGTTACAAATCACATTTGGAAATGTGAAATTGATTACGGTATATTAAGTAGATTATGATTTATTATTGATGTGAGTCATTCCTGAATCAGCTACTTGTGTACTGTCAGAAGACCAATTTATTAGAACAAAGATTAAAATTATTACAAGAAAAAAGAAAGTAAACATGGGGGAAAATATGGAATGCAATTAAGTTTACTCCAGCTTGACATATTCAAACGTTTCTGACACCCAAAATGAGAAATTTGAAGAGGAAAAGATATAGCATATTGTAAAGTAGATTTTAGTGTGTGTAAGGAACATTTTGTTATTCCTTTTAATATAATAGTTCCGGGATCCTACATAATATTTCCCATAAACTACAGTTGAAAACAACTTCTACCACACAGTCAGAGTAGAGTTATAGAGGGTGACATAATGTACACTTGTACTGTGCTGGGTCATGTTGGTATCGCTAAGTTAACCTGCAAGGCTATTGTTGGCAAGATTCCTTTGTCTTTTGCCCTATAAATCCAGTGGGCACTGGTCAGTGAGTGGGAAACCAATTTGGATATTTGGGTAATGCATAGAGGAATGCGTGTACCTGCCTTGATTGGCCCCCATCAAGACATAGGGGGAGTCTGTGTTTGCCTCAACCAGCCCCAATTGAGGCTTTAGGGGGTCGATAGGAGTCATAACTCCTACCATTCTCACCTGCCCCTGCTAGAAGTATGATTAGGGAATGCTGTAGGAGTTGGAGCTCTCATTATCAGCAAACTCCCTTTGAGAAGACTAGACTGGAAGAAAGTAAGCTTATTGAACTCCTCTGAAACTGTCTTCCTGTCTGACCTGTGCTAGAACAAGTGTTGGTGTACGGAGCCCTTGTGTGTTCTCCTGCCCAACACATGGTGTTACCTGTGCCTCCACCTGTGAAACATGTATACACTGCCCTAAGTTCATTCAGGAATTTAACCAATCAACGAGCATCAAATAAGAAAATATTTGCAAGCACTTAGCAAGGTACCTGGCACATAGCAAGCTCACTTAGTGAATGCTTTATCCTTCTCTTCACCCTTTCCATCAACAGGTATATTTTGCAACAGGTACTATATATAAAGTACTATACTTAATGCTGGGGAGACAAAAACAAACCAATTTGAAACACTTATTATGAGAAAGATACAAAAGAATGGATGCATGTTTGAATGAATGAATGAATGAATGAAAAAAAGTTTATGAAGCACAGTACCAGGCACTGTGATAAACCTTAGGAATACAAATACAAATAAGAGATAGTCCCTGTGCTCAGGAAGCTTCCATTTTAATGGGGTGTAGGGGTGCAGCATAAGTTGCAGTCATAATAAGGGAGGGTAATTTTCATCTGGCGAAATCATAGAGGTGGTGAGTGAATCCAAAGGATATTTTAAGCCAAGTAAACATACACTTATTAAGCGCTTACTATGTGCCAGACATTGTACCAAGCACTAGGGACAAGGCAAAAACAGTTCCTGCCCTCAAGGAGCTCATAGTTTAACAAGGAAGACAATATGCAAACAACTCTGTATAACAAGACATATAAAGGTAAAATTGTAGGTGATCAACAGGAAGAAGGAATTAGCACTAAGGGACATTGGGAAAGATTTCCTGAAGAAGTGAATTTCACTGGCACATATTTTCCAGGACCAGTATTATTGATTTGATTACTGTTCCCAAAGCTAGTGGTAGAAAATATCAAGGAAAAGAGTTCAGAGAAGTTGTGGATATGGCAGCACGGCATGAAGATGATCAGAGAGCAGCATGGATGCCACCTTCCTCAGGTTCCTCTCCCCTCTGAATGGAGGACTGGAGGGAGTACCAAAACCCTCCCAAAGCCTTCCATTATAGAGGGCAGATACCAGACTTTGAGCTCACTCCATTTTGGCTCTGCCGCTTTGCCTGGTTTCAATTCCATGGAACAAGATGGCCCTGTGCCAGGTAACCTTGGTGTCCCCCACCCCTTTTCCTGCCTCCTTTTGTGTTGTCTTTCCCTGTTAGATTATAAACTCTCTTGAGGACAGGGACTATCTTTCTTTTCTGTATTTGTATCTCCAGCACTTAGCACAGTGTCTAGCACCCTGTAGCTAGTTGCTTAAGAAATGTTTCTTGGTCTGGGTTAGAGTAGACATGGAGAAATTTTACTAATCAGGCACCAAATGTTTCAGAATGGCAGCTAAAGGACCAATGCAGACACGAAGACTGGAGTGATGAATGCACGAAGTGAAATGGCTGAAGAGAAATCTAATATGTCTGAATCAGGCTTGATATGGAGGATTTTCATCAATGGGAAGTACAGGATCTAAGGGAGGGAATTAGAGAAAAGAATGCTGAGTCAGAGGTAGAATATATATATATAAAACACCCAAGGAAACACACATTTCAATTGCTTTTTGAAGAGAGAATTTTGTAAATGTGAAAGGAAAGAAGAAAGGAAGGAAGGAAAGGAGAGAGGAAAGAAGGAAGGAAGGAAGAATTTATTAAATAAATACTATGTGCAGGCACTATGCTATGCTCTTTAGAAATGTCTCATTTAATCCTCAACATGACACCGTGGTAAGTGCTATGATTATCCCCATTTTATAGTTGAATAAACTGAGGCACACAGAAGTTAATTGACTTGCCACAGGACACATAGATAGTCAATGTTTGAGATAGGATGTGAACTCAGGTGTTTCTGACTCCAAGTGCATTAATTTATCCACTGCACCACCTAGCTACCTCAGATGGAGATAGCTAGGGAAAGGTCATATGAAGTATGGGGGACTATATCTATGGACACAAGTAAATATGTGTGTTTATATACAAATGCATGCATTTGTACTACATATCCATACACATATATGCATACATGTTTATATGTATTTATGTGTTTTGTTGTTGTTGTTCAGTAAATTTTTTAGTCATGTCAGCCTCTTTATGAGCCCATTTGGAGTTTTCTTGGCAAAGATACTAGAGTGGCTTGCCACTTCCTTCACCAGCTCATTTTATAAATGAGGAAACTGAGGTAAACAGGGTTAAAGGACTAGTCCAGGGTCACACAGCTATTAAGTGACTGAAGCCAGATTTGAACTCAAGAACATGAACCTTTCTGATTTCAGGCCCGTAATTCTACGCACTGCATCACCAAGCTGCCCTTATTTATGTGTATATGTGTATATGTGTATATGTATATATGTGTGTGTGTAGGTATATGTGTGTATATAAATTCTGACCTTAGACACCAAACAATGTATGTTTATAGATACAGGAGAACACAAATTGCCAATTCTTTATGAAACTGTTTATATATAACAGATAGAAACAAAGGGGGTTGTAGGGATTAAATAAGTCTTGAAAAGAGATCCAATTAAACACAATGATAAAAAGGGCATTTGAGAATTAACTTGTAAGGGAGGAGGCATTAAAATATAAGAAAGACTGAAATGATGTATAAAACTTGTTAGAAAAAAGATTTTTTTTGTCCTGCTGGACAGAGAAGCTTTTGAATCTGAATTTAAAACATCATAGTCCTAGATGTGCTTATGGAAGAGGTAAAAATGACACAAGAGAATGCAGCTGGGATACACAGCTGGATTATACCAAGTCCATATTGGAGGCAACACAATTTTGAAGAAGCTAAGGAGTCAATTCTCAAGCTCTCTGAAGGAGGAGATAAATCCAAAAGTGTAAAAAAAAAAACCAGACACCTCCCCAAAAAACGTTAGATGAGAGATCAACCACTAGAAATCTATATACCTACTTTCCTATCTATAGCAAATGTTTGTGAGAATAACAACATTCATTGAGAGTATCACTGATCAGATTTATTGAGAGGAAATAGGTAGAATCTTTGTCAGTGATATTCCACTATTTCTGACATTGTTATCATCTTATTATACATTGCAGAATGTAATGAATGCAAGATTCTACTGTTTGGGGACTATAAACAAGCTGTAGAAAAAAAATGCAACCTTAACAAAATCACTCCCAACATATATAAAGCCATAAAATTATGCAAGACTCCTGGAAAGCTTTAGCAACAGAAATATCCTTTTTTGATAATGCTCTGATCATTAATTTCAGATGAGGCAAAAATAAAAAGGGGAGTGGGGTAAAGACTTGTGTTTGCCAAAATGTGTTTGCAACTATTATGGAGAATTTCTAATACAGAGGGATTACTGTTTTACAATCAGGTCATCTATACTCTATAAGCATACAACATTGTGCTTCTTATATCTGTCCCTGGAATATCACAGAATCTACTGGATGAAATACCTCACCATTCAAAAGAATGAAATCTAATCATTTACACATAAAACAAATAATCATAATCATTATTTCCAACAACAATAATAACAAAAAAACCCAAGAAGATAAGTAGTTGTGTAATATCTACGTACACATAGCAATGCTCAGGGGATAATCTATAGTGCTCATCCATTAGTACGTGACTGTGTGTATGCATGTATGTTTATATATATGTATGTTTATATATATACATACATACATACATACATACATACATACAATCACTTCCCTAACTAATACCTTTCCTAGCTTTTGTCATTTGTTCCTCCATAGCAACTCTGACATCTGCTCCTTTTTCTCAGTCCACATTGGTGGTTGTCTAAGAGATAAATTGGAATAGGAAGAGAATTGAGTCAGAAATAGCAAGTACAAGACTGTTTTAATGATCAGGATTAGAAGTTATAAGGGCATCAACTAGTGACTGTAAGGGCTGAGAAGAGGGGGCAAATGTGAAACTTGTTGGTAGAAATAGACCAATCTGGGAAAGGGATTGGATAAGTGGAGAGAATGACAGGAACTGAAGAATACATTAGGGTTGTTGGTAATTGGAAGGATGGTGGCAATCCTGACAGAAATAGGGAAGTTTAGAAAAGAAGAGCAGGTGGGTGTTTTTTTTTTTTTGCTGTGTACACTTTTTTCCAGTGTCTTCTAATTGATTTTGTTTTTTTCCCACTTAATACTATTTTGTTTTTCCAATTACATGTAAAGATGGTTTTCAGCATTTACTTTTATAAGATTTTGAGCTCCAATTTTTTTCTTCTTCCCTCCCTTTTGACTCCCTCTGTCTCTTCCCTCCCCCTCTCCAAGAAGGCAAGCAATCTGATATAGGTTATACGTGAATAATCATATTAAACATATTTCCATATTAGTCATGTTGTGAAAGAGAATCAAAACAAAAGGGAAAAAAAACATAAAAAGGAAAATATTATGCTTTAATCTGCATTCAGATTCCATAGTTCTTTCTTCGGATGGGGATGGCTTTTCCAAAATAATTCTTTTGGCCCAGTTGGTGGGTATCCCCTCAATTTCCAATTCTTTGCCACCACTAAAAGAACTGCTATAAATATGGCCATCAATTGGATAATGGCTGAACAAGTTTTGTATGTGAATGTAATGTTATACTATGGTGTTATAAGAAATGATGAGCAGGCAGATTTCAGAAAAAAACCTGGAAAGACTTATATGAACTGATTTTGTGAAGTGAGTAGAATCAGGAGAACATTGTACACAGTACTAGCATTGTGTGATGATCAACTATGATAGACTTAGCTCTTCTTGGCAATATAATGATCCAAGACAATTACAAAAGACTCAATGGAAAGTGCAGTTCATATTGAGAGAAAGAACTATGAATTCTGCATGTAGATTAAAACATACTGTTTTCATCTTTTTGTTTTTTTTCCTTTTCACAGTTTTTCCCTTTTGTTCTGATTCTTCTTTCACAACATGACTAATGCAGAAATATGTTTAACATGATTGTATATGTATAACCTATATCAGATCACTTACTGTCTTGGGGAGGGGGTAAGGAAGGGGAAGGGAGAAAAAATTGGAACTCAAAAGCTTATAAAAATCAATGTTGAAAACTATCTTTACATGTAATTGGAAAAAATGAAATACTATTAAGTGCAAAAAAATGTTTATTTAAGATTTTCTTCATATCAGTCTCTTGAATTTTCAATTTAAACAAGGAAACACTTCCACCCAGATTCTTTCAGTCTTGTACATGTTGGTATAAGAGAGAGATGTCTACCCTATGTGGCCAAGAATTATGATTTATGAAGTTAGATATAAAGTTCTGCTTCCTTCAATATATTAATTCCCTTGCGTTTCATGTCATCTCATATGTACCTGTATGCATAATCCAAATTGGGGATGTCAGGGAGATTCGAACATTTGATTTCAAATCATTTTATTTTTCAGAATAAATGGTTATGTGACCTTATGGTTATAGAGTACTGGTAGAACATTTAAATTAACAATGGAATTTAGTATTTGAAATGGTAATAGTATCAGAAGATTCATTTGTAGAATAGTAGCATCTGAAATTGACACAGAGATTGTACTGTTGTACTTCCTTCTCATCAGTCTACATGAACAGCATTCTTTTCAGTTCTGGCTAACACAATTTTGAAAGAATGCTGATAAGTTGTGATGTATTTGGAAGAAGGCAACCAGCATGATGAATAGTCTTGAAATGTCACAGAAGAATCACTTAAAATAATAAGATTGTATTTAGCCCGGAAGAGAAAAAAAATCATGGAGTTCATGATATTTGATGAACTGGTATATAGAAGTATGATTAGATTTCTTGGTCTCAGAGGGAAGAAGAAAAATCAGTATGTTGAAGTTTGACAATAGTATATTTTATTTGATTTAATGTTATTTTTCTTAACAATTAGAAATGTTTAAAGTTGAAAGAGGTGTTGAGAATCCAGTTATTGAATATGTGCAACAGTGAATTCATGACCATTTTTGGGCATGTTATAGAGGCAATTCTTCCAGCTTTAGTTTGGAGAGAATAATCTTTAAGGTCTTCTCTTATGTGACATAATGAAAAGATAAATGAAAGAGGAAGAGTTTAAATAAATAGGTGGATACATAGATGAATAGATAAATGAATGAATAGTTAGATAGATAAAACATGTTCCTATATAATCTGCCTTGTTTATTTGAATGAATTTATGCATGTGTAAATAATCATTTATCTCAATGTATTTATTTTATATCCTCCACATAGCCTTTAATATTACTGTACTGAAGCATAGACCTGATTATATCATTCAAATAAATTTTAAAGATTCCCTATTAAATCAAAGATCAAATATAAATTTCTCTGCCATTTCTTATAACACTCTACATCTCAGTCTTTTTGATTCTTGGGTTTTCTTCAAAATCATTCAAGGATCATTTTCTGGGTGAGGCCATTCCTATCACTCATAGTTCCTAGAACTGACTCTCCTAAGATTACAGGCAAATGATTTACCTATGGTTTATATATGCCCATCAATACTTCTTGTGTCCTCTGTTTGAGAGTAGCCAGTAAGCCCAACACTTAACAAGAATTTAATAAGAAGTGCTTACTGTGTATCAGTACTGTATTAAGCACTAAGCATAAAAAGAAAGGCAATAATAATCTTTGCTCTCAACAGTAACTCCCAAAGTGTAGGATCAGTTTTTCTTTTGTCATTGTATCCTGGGCACCTAGGAAGGTTCATGATATATAAGTAATCAAGTCAGGTGAACAAGTTTTTATTAAGCACTTAATATGGGCCAGACCTTGTTCTAAGTGCTGGGGATATGAAGAAAAGTGAAAAAATAGTCTTTTGCCCTCAAAAAGCTCAAAATCTAATGGAACTGGCAAAATCAAAATTGCTGCATAAAAATTCTCTTTCACTCTTTGTCTCTCTGTCCATCTCTCTGTCTCTCTGTCCGTCTGTTTCTCTCTCTCTCTCTCTCTTTCTCTTTCTCTCACTCCATATATATGTGTACATATGTTTATGTATGTATGTGTATGTATATTATATATATACACACATATATATGATAATCTTAGAGGAATGGCAGTGATATTATTTATTGAGGGACATATTAATTAAAGGAGTTTTGAAGAAGGTACAATTTTAGCTCATACTTGAAGAAAAGCTGGAAGGCTAGGTGAAACTGAGGAGGGAAAACATTCTAGACATGGGAGATAGCCAGTGAAAATCCACTGAGTTGGGAGATGATCTTTTCAACGGTTTGGAGTTCATGCTTAATAAATACTTATTGACTGACAACAACTAGTTATAATGTCATAAGAGGCATACAAAAGTTGTTTAATAAATATTTGATTGTTTATTTTAATAAGTTCATATGACAGTTTTAAAGAGGAATATGTAGCAAAACTCCATTATTATTATTAATTTATCAAATCAATATTTTCCGGGTGGCACAGTGGATAGAGCACTGGCCCTGAAGTCAGAAGTACCTGAGTTCAAATCTGGCCTCAGACCAAACACTTGACATGTACTAGCTGTGTGACCTTGGGCAAGTCACTTAACCCCAATTGCCTTACCAAAAAAAAAATATTTTCCAAAACATCAATGGTGAATTACATTTCTTTTGTTCCTTCTCCATTCACTGAACTCATAAAATCAGATGACACTTCAACTATAAACAAGAATATAGTAAATGAAGTAATTTTAAAATGATAGTAACTTGAGGAATATAGATATTTCTGAAAATGTAACTGAATTAATAAAAAAAGTTTTCCAATCACAATTAGTCTTCAAGTCATAGATTCTGATTTGAAGATATTTATATTCTTTGCAAAAAAAAGAGTTATTTATTTTTCTTGAATTTCAAAGTCATTAAGATTGAAAAAAAATTTACTTATGTTATTGCAGAAAATCTGTCTAGAATAATTGCAACTGAGTTTCTATAGAGAAATACGAAGATGAGAAGCAACTTCAGAATTCTGGTAATAAGCCAGCTTCCAAATACATACCCTACTGTCACCTATTTGAAATTTTTATGGAAACTATTTTGTGCTTTGAAAGCAATGGCATTTACAGGGGAAGCAAGCAAGAGGTGGGAAGTCTTGGTTATAAAAGTTTCAGCGTAATTCCTGGCCAGGGATAGCATAAAAGTTTACAGTTCCATTATGATTTTTTTTCTAAATCTGACATACCCCTGGGACTGTGCTAAGTTTGACAAGCCAGGGTAATAAATATATTTATGGGAAGCATTGGTGCATTGACTAAACAGGCTGTTGCGTTCTATGGCATCCCCTGGGCTTTCACATCCAGGCTTTGTAGGATTTCTAAGGGCAGGCCATCCTGACATGGCATTCCCATGAATAGCAGGTAGCAGTGAGCTCTGGGAAGTCTCATAGAGCATCCTAAGGCACATACCATATGTCAAATCAGTTCCCTCCAGCAATGGTGAGAAGATGCTACTTTCTATAATAGAAATATATCTTCTCAATTATCTAGTGTTGTTTTTTTTCCTAATAACGATAACATTCTTGTGTCATTTCCTTATTGAAATATGCATGTATGTATGTATATGTGCGTGTATTCAAAGGTAAATTCAAAGCAATTTTAATTGTATTTGTAGAACTTCAAGTCTTATTCATAGCTCCACTATTGATTCACTGTGATATTTGACATAGATCTATGACAGTTGTGCCATTTTCCACAAATTATTTTGCAAATTAATATGTGAGGATTTCATATTAATCATATACCAATATATGCATTGTTGCTGGGGTTTTAGATAAATAGTTTCTATTTTTCCTTCTTTGCACAGAACATTGACAAGAAAATGGGCTTTAGAAAGAAAATTTTCACCCTTCTCTTTCAGATAATATGTCAAATAGCTGTAATTGTCACAGAACTGTCAAAAATGAAGGGACCTTCAAGACCAACTCTTTCATTAAACAAAACAAAACAATGCAAGAAAACCAGAAAGCTTTCTAACCCTTAAAGCTGCCAAGTGATTTATTTTTTCCTTGTGAAGTAGTCAGTAGACTCTTGCTGGATGTCTTCAAGCAAAATCTAGAGGACCACCTAGAGCTGCTGTAGTGGGAATTCATGTGCAGACTTTCATTCAACTACTGAATGAGTGATCTGTGTTGTTGTTGGGTGTGGTAGGAGTGTCATGTTCAGGGATCATTTGAAATAGTTCATCTTTGAGGTTCCTGCCTTCTGTAAGATTCTGTAATTTTTTCTAAACTATTTTTTAGATTTCTACAGAGAAACAATATTTTATTAATATTTTAATCAACATTGTCAGAATTTTTAAAGAAAAAAGTCATTGCAGATTAAAACTCAGGAATATCTTTAGTCCTATGATATGGAAATGCCCCCTTCCATCCCTCTCCTTATTTGTCTATGGAGCATTTCCTTTTACTTATTTAGTCATCCAACCATAAAGGTTATACATTATGGTTGATATAATGATAGTTATAATGACGATGACAATGATAATGATGATGCTAGTGCTTAGTAGTTTAAAGTTTAAAAGCATTTCATATATGTAATCTTATTTGATCAATCATAATAATCCTATGAGGTAAGTAATTTTAGTATGCTTATTTTACAGATGGGGAAACTGAGTCTGAGAGGTTAAATGATATGCCTAGGTTCTCAGGGCCACTAAATTTCTGAGGCAGAATTTAAACTTTGTTCTTTCTAAGTCAAAGCTCAATGCAACATCTGTCTGGAAGTCGAGATGCCTAACATTATCAAAATTTATATCTAAGCCTGTATGCATATGTATAATATATTAGATGCATGAATGCATGTAATATACACACATACATATACACATACACACAAATGTATGTACATGATATAATCATATATAGTGATTTAGACATATGATTTATCTGAGTATATATGATGCATTTATATTTTATATATAAACAAGCATTTATTAAGTTCCTACTATATGCCAGGCATACACTCATGTGTTTATATATGTATACACACATAATTTAAATACTATCATTCTGGTAGAGAATACAACTGACAATAATATAAAAAAGAAATGTATGAGGAGTATCAATGTAGAGCAGTAGTACTTGACTTTGCCTTGGACATTGCTTGTCTCAAATCACTTCATAATTACTTTTAACATTACATATTCCCAATAGAAAATCATGTCATGTTAATTTTAACATGCAGATAATTTCTAATCCAATGTTCATAATCAAAATCACAAGGTATAACAATTACAACCTCAATTTGAACATTTTACATGGCTAGGCTTATTACAGTCCTATCATTTTTGCTTGTGTACAAGTATTTCTATGAAAGGGATATTTATTAATAATTTTACCTTATAATATAAAACAAATGTTCATAAATGACTAAGAGACATACATAAGCAAATAGTAGCAAATCAATGTAGTTATATTACTATTATTTTATTATTAATAAATTATAATAATAAAAAACAATAAATTATAGTAAATATTATTATATTAGATATTGTGTGATAGTTATTAAGAAAAAGAAAAAAAATTATGTAATTTTCAAATTACTTGGAGAAGACATTATAAATGCTGGTCCTGAGAATTATCATAGTTGTTAAATTTTAATTAGTCCTGTATTTTAATAACAATTGTTAACAATATAACATCAGAATTTTTTTTTACAGTAGTAGCAGAGAAACTGTTTTTTTTATTCTTTTTTTTTTTTTTTTTGGTAGGGCAATGGGGGTTAAGTAACTTGCCCAGGGTCACACAGCTAATAAGTGTTATGTGTCTGAGGCCGTATTTGAACTCAGGTCCTCCTGACACGAGGGCCGGTGCTCTATCCATTGCACCACCTAGCTGCCCCCAGAATTTTTTTAATGAACAAATCATCTTCAAGCAGCAGAGTAAATGTTTGAGAAGTCTTGAGTAGTGTGAGTATATTTGACTGAAAAAAATTTTTTGATGTTTTACTTACAAATGAAGTTGAACAAAATCTGAACATGATACTATGCTGATCCCCTCAAGTAGAAACTTTATTATGATAAATGTAATTATCTGTTGATGATTTTCAAGAATGTATCCTTTGTGATATGTTTTGAGAAGAACAAAAGTCTAACATTTGCTGCTATCTAATAAATTTTCATTAAAAAATTACTTATAAAAATATTTTGTTGATAAAAATTTCAATGAATATGCCAAAATCTGACCCCATTTTTCTGTTTAATAATAATGTAATTTTAACATTGATTACAAATTATTCTTAGAGGGCATATGTATTTTTCTTTGTTTAGCATATTTATTACTATTTTGATGTCATGTCACAGAACTAAGATTAGAAACTACTATTTACTCAGCCATATTACAGGCAGTCTCCTTCATTCTTTTATTTGGCAACCACAGTTTAAAAGTATCCAGGTGGTATAGTAGGAAAGAATATTACATTTTGGGGTTTGAGGACCTGATTTTATGTATCATTTTGTCTCTTCCTAAGGATGAAATTTAGTAGTTCATTTAATCTCTTCCTCAGCTGTAGAATAAGAAACTTGAATGAAATTATCTTTAAAGTCACCCCCTCCCAACTCTAAGATGCTTTAATCATTAGATCTACTCTACGCTTACCCAAATGTGATATAATTATGTGGTACAATGCAATATTCTAATTTTATCTTTTTTCTGCACAATGACTTCACTCAACATTTGATTCCAAGAACAACTCTCCATTCATCCCTGAAAAAAAATATTATGGAGTGAACAAGACTGTATTGGAGGGATAGATTTTTTTTACGCCATTTGGGTTTTTTTTTTTTTTTTTGCTTTTTTTTTGGCAAAGATGCTGGAGTGATTTTCCATTTCATTCTTCATCTAATTTTATAGACGAAGAAACTGAGGTAAACAGGGTTAAGTAACTTGCTTAGCATCACACAGCTAGTAAATGTCTGAGGTCACATTTCAATTCAATAAGATGGGTCTTCTTGACTTCCACTGAGCCACCTGGCTGCCCTTATCTTGGGGTTATAAGGCCTGTGTCCAAATCCTGGCCCTGCTATTAACTATCTCCCTGCCCATAGATTAACATGCAAGCTCTTTAGCATTCAAAGTCCCATCAATTTGTTTTCACCCTACCTTTCCAGCATTATTTCGTACTGCTGTTTGTTTTTTCATGTAAGCAACATTCTAGTCAAACTGGATTTCGAGCTGTTCCCTGATCTTTTCCTATGTTGGTGCCTGGGAAACATTCTTTTTCTATTTTTGTTTAATCAAATCCTTTTCTTCAAGGATGATTTCAGGTAATATTGCTTTCATTAATCTTTCTATGATGCCAACAAATGAAAAATGACATGTTCTCAAAAATTCTATAATGCCTTGCTTGACTTTGGCCTTTTTTATAAATATTACATTCCCTCTAATGTCAAAAGCATTTGTGTATTACCTTGTGTGTACTATTAGATTAGAAGTGCCTTTAAGGCAAAGACTTGCCCATTTTTTCACTTTTGTATTTCCAGTATCTAGTACACTGTCTTGTACATTATAGGCACCTAACAAATATTTATTTAACTAAATTGAACTTATGACTTCATAGACTGGTTGTCACTTATTCTTCCTCTGGAGCTGAATCTAGTCTTAGTTTCAAGAGGGATAGAAGTGGCAGCTTCAGCTCTCTTTTGCCCTAAGAGAATATGTACTCCCCAGCCTATGGGAGAGTATCAAACACATTATTTCCCATCTCACTCTTTTTCTCCTGTGCAGTTTTTCACACCTTTGCTGGCATGGCTGCCCTTTGCCTGTAATGATCTATTTCTCTCTTGTCTGTCTTCCCAACACCTAATTTATCAACTCAGCACCCTTTGGTTTTGTAAATTCTCTTGCTAGAAACCTTTCCCCCAAATGTGTCTTTAAATAATAATTTAATATTGAAGTATCTTTTTGAATTAAAAAAGCAGATAAAATGACATTGGAAGGGAAAAAAGAGAAAGTTGTCACAGGAAACTTTTTTAAAATGTAGATTTAGCTAGTTTTTTTTTTAATTTTTCTTGAATTTCTTTAAAATGTGTCCCCTTTGGATAAGATTTATATTTACTTAATGTAATTTTATAGCTCTCTAGCAAAATTTTTAAAAACAATTGGAAACTTAGTGAAGAAAGTTCAGGAATTATTACTTTTCTTCACTCATGGAGATATAGTTGCTGTTCAATTACCCATTTTGGCTTATTGTTTCTCCAGAAGGCCTGGTAGTAGCACAATCTAATTCATTTTTTTCCATTTCCAATTCTTAGTCCCAACTACTGATAAATATTTGTGTCAGACTACCATACTTAGATTTATTGCTTAGCTTTACCCCTAAATTTGAATTTGATCTTATATTGTATATCTTTTGTCATAAAGCCCAGTCCCATTGGGGTTAACAATACCTTAAGGTTAGATGATAGCTGCATTTATGTCCATTTAGGATCACAGTTTTCCAGCTCAAAAGATGAATTGGAAATGACATAAAATAAAATTATAAAAGGAAAAAAAATGAAAGTCTGAACATAGGACAGTGTCAGAAAGTAAGAGGGTCAATGTGTAGATTGAGTCAAAAAACTTGGCATCTTAAGAGTAGTGGAAAGTGAAGATGAGAAGAGACATAAAATGACTCTAAGATTATATTACTTGGTCACTAGAATTAGGGTGTTGCCAGCAAAGTAATCTTTGGAAAAGGGGCAGTTTCATGGAAGAGACAAGTTTGCTTTTGGAATGCCATGTTAAGTATGAGGTTGTCATAGGATATTCAGGTGAAGACTTTTAGGAAACAAGTCAAATTGCAGCACTAGATCTCAGGGGAAAGGTAAGGTCTAAAGATTTGGGAGTCTTATGTGTAGATATAATACTTGAATTTATGATAGGTAGAAAAGACAGTAAGAGACAAAATGTGAGGAGTGAGCTAAGGATATAAATTTGGGTCGACATGGAGGGCATATATAACCGTTTAAGGAATGGAAAATAAGTTCAAATAAATGAAGGAAATGAAGATGAAATGTTCATATTGGGAAGAAAATAGGAATAAAACAATGTCATGGAAAGCAAGGAGGGAAATGTATAAAGGAAGAGGTCACATTTTTAAAAGAGGAATGATCATGTGTATATGAGCACTTTGGACCTTAAAACATCAAAAATTGGTAATAAGCTGGACAATTGATTATTTGGCATTATGTTAATTTCTAAAAATCTTTGGAGAACTTTCCTCAGTGCATAATTTGGAAAACAAAATAGAATAAAACAATAAGAGAAGGGGAAAAATGTAAATCTTCAAGCGTGCTGATCACAGCATTTTTTTCCATTGTGTGAAGTTTATGAAGAGTTTTTCTAATCCCTCCCCCCAATGCTTTAGCTAACACTCAAGCAAAGAGATGGTTAACTGAGATTAACAATGTGCGCTAAATCTAACATTTATGTGTACTAAGAAATCGCCACTAATTTTTATTTTTTTAATCATCACCTGTGTGGGTCTCATAAGTCTTTTTTTTTTTTGCATGTCATCCAGTTTAAACAACAACAACTCTGAAGTTAAAGTGAGGTAAGTCTGTGCATTACACTTTCAGGGACCTTATTTATACCTGTAGTTCAGAGTAGAGGCCAGAGATGGCAATAATACCTTATAATGGTAAACTGGCAAGATTAATTTAATCAGTTTTGGTGGAGCTTATAGCAATATAGCATCTTTCTAGCAAGTTAACTCTTTGTGAAAATAGCTAATAATGATGATAATTGTTATTGAAAATAGCATTTTATTCCTACAAAGCACTTTATAAATATCATCTCATTTGATCTTGTGAAGTAAGTGATGCAAGTTACATTATTTCCTCATTTGACAAATAAGAAAGTCAAGTTCAAGTTCATAGAACAGAAGAGGACATAACAAAAGTGGTTAATAGAGATTTCATTCTCAAGAAAAAGTAAGGAAATGCAAGAAACATGCCAAGAAACATTGAATCCATTCACACATAAACTACACGTAAGAGACCTCTTGAAAGAGCTGGCATATATGTTTACTGTTCCACTATTGGAGATCTTTAAAAGATTAAAAGAAGTAAAAAGACTCTGAGAAGAAGAATCCTTTTTTCTTTTTTCTTTTTTATGAGGCAATCAGGGTTAAGTGACTTGTCCAAGGTCACACAGCTAGTAAGTGCCAAGTGTCTGAGATCAGACTTGAACTCAGGTCTTCCTGACTCCAAGGTGACTAGACACTGCACCACCTAGCTGCCCCAAGAATCTATGTTTTTAAAGAAGGAATGGGATCATCAAAATATATAGGTAATTGAGATTGATTTTAATTCCTGGCAAAAATATAAAATATCTTATTGGGGAAGGTATTGCTTTGTAGCACTTTTTGCCCATAAGGAGGTTGTAACGTAATCAGTTAATCAACCGACATTTATTGAGTCCCTTCTATGTGCCTCACTGTGTTATATTCTGGGGATACAAAGCAAGACAAAAGCTGTCCCTGGTCTCAAGGAGCTCTCAGTCTAATAGGAGAGACAACATGTAAACAACTAGGTACAAATTAGATATATAAGGGATTAATTTAATATATGTATATATATACATATTTATATGTATATGTGTATGTATGTATGTGTATATATATATGTATGTATGTATGTATGTATGTATATGTGTGTATCCACCATTAACCAGAACATTTTAACTCTATAAGCAATAACTGTAGTAGAGAGAAAGCCAGTGGATAGCACACAGCATTACTTCAGTGGTCCCATGATGTCATCTATGTTGGTGCTTCTTTGACTATCGAGATAACAGGCACATTCTTATTGTTCATGATTCTTGTCTGTAGCCTTGTACATATTTTCTTTGTCATCTTATAACAGGTTCTACTTCTCAATGACAAGTTCTACATGACTTCTCTTTATATATGATTCTTATCTATGCCCTTCCACACATTCCATATAGAGAATCTGCCTAATGAACTGGAGGTCTTCCCTCTGGTTCTATGAATATTTAATGCATGCTAGAATTGAATATTAGTCCTTGATGATGTATTTCATGCATTTCTTGCATGAACATTTCAGCATGAATATATTACAGCCTATTACTGTTGTCATGTGCATTTTTCAGTCCTTTCATTTCACTGTAGTTGAGAATCATCTGATACTTTGGTGCTTTCAACAAAAAGTGATGTATGATTTATCCTCTTTTCTCTAGAACCAATATTAGTTGTTGCAATTAATATGATTTTATCTGACTGTTAGAAAAGTTTTTACTTTATTACTATAGTCATGTTTATTGTTCTCTTGGTGGACTTTGAAAAATTTGAAACAGGTCTTCCTATATTTCACTGAGTTTCTCATTTGGTACAATAGCTTTCACATACCATTAATATACCACCATTTGTTTAGTAATCCATACTCCTGGGAACTCATTTTGTTTGCAGTTTTTGTTAGCTTGGTTATCAACATCATAATCATCATCATCATCACCATCATCCTCCTCATCATCATCAAACACAAAGAGACCTACTTTAAATATTTTATCACAAGAAGGAACTCTCCTTCTCTAACATCACGCCACTTCCCAAATGTAATCCACCTACTGTTCCCCATTTATTCAAAGCTGTATCTAGCATTTTGTATTTCTGCAGCGAAGGACTTGTGGATGTTGTCTAAATTTTAAACATATTCCTTTTTTCGTTAAAAATCTAGTGGTCGATATCTGTATAAAAAGGCATACAGAAATAAGTATCTTTGAAGTTCATTTAGATAAACTCTGAGATTTTAGCAATTAAGGGAGATTTTAAAAAATCATGCCCATTAGCAAGCTATCCAGGATAAAGGGACAAATATTTGTAAAAGGCACCTCTAACTGTTCTCACAGGGATTTAAGACTCTCCTTTTTGGGTAAATCCTGAATTGATTTCACCACCATGCTAGTTAATGGAGTATTCCAAGTATTTGAATAGACCTACTGGAGAGTGTAAAAATATATGCATTTAATATTGGCTCATAGAATAATGAAATTCTACTAATTTTCATATCTGGATTATTTTAAACTCTCTCATACAAAGATGAGCTATAATTTGTCTTCAACTTTCTTAATAAAGGTAGGATCTATCTATCTATCCACACACATATGTACAAACACAATATACATGTATGCAATATATGCATACATATCTATATTCATAAATGTGTAAATATCAATATTCAAATATATATGCAGAAATATGTATACACACATATACTTGCCCAAAATAATAAAAGCAAACTAAAATTCAAAAGTGAAATATTTGGATTTGTGATTTTAGCCAACTTGGGAACAAGAGTCTTTATTACAGAAAGACAAGTCATTTGAAAACTATTGAAGATACTTAACAGACTTGTGCATGGTCATATTATTATTATGTTTCAGAGACAAGACCTAATGCTCTTTCCATTACCCAATTGCTATCTTTCTACTACCCAATTGCTATCTTTCCACCATGCCACATTTATTTTAGGTTCATTGTACAAGGAAGGTATTTAGTTATATAAAAAAGAGAATTATTTTTATAAGAAATATAGACCATCTTAATCCATTTGTATTTGTATAATACAGAAATACAGAAAATGTGTAATTTAAAAGTGAAATATTTCTGACAAGAAAAAAATACTTTGAAGTATCATTTATTTGAAAAAAAACTGTCATTTACTTTTCTCATTAGCAGGTTTGTAAAAGTCCCTTTCTTTGAAAACAGGAATAACTTAGGATGAAACAAGCATATTCAATTAGCAAAAAATAGTGTTTTCTTTAGTGATTGACCTAGAGATTGCCAAGAATCTTATGTGACCTTGGACTTAAGTTAAAATGCAGTTACTAATTGGAACCATTTTATGTGATGTATCTGAAATATTATTTTTATGGCTTCAGAACTGCCAAATCATTAACCTCATTAAGTTTAGAAGAAAAAGAATATAAATGAATATAAAAGTCTTCTGTCGCTATATCTCCTACTCTTTACCTATACCTCACAATCTTCCACCACTACATGAATTCTTCTGAGACTTTCTAAATGTTGCATTTCAAATTGTATAAAACATATAATATACAAATAAACAATTTCTAGAAACAAATTTTAAGTTACCAATATAAATATATATACATATACAAATATGCAAAACCATAATTGAACGTACATACATACACTATACGTGAAAATGCATGCATGTGTGTATAAACACATGAATATACACATATACCTAGAAACACACATACATATACACAATGTACATATGTGTATACACAAATGGCAATACTTATAATATGACCTATATATACATGAACACACACACACACACACACACACACACACACACACATATAGCAGTGGAACAGTGACCAAAACATTTAAACTCAAAGATTCTTTTCAAAGAGAGTTAACATTAAGACAGCTATTGAAAGTACAGTAGCAATAGTTTCTGGACCACTGAGGTTTCCAAGTTATTTCTCATAAGTAATATAATAGAGCTCTTGCCACATAACATTACAAGGGGCCCTTTCTGAATACAATACTGAGACATTATAGAAGAAAGAGTCATACCCACTGCATTAAATCAGTCAGTTGAATATATACTTGCTGTGCACTATATACATTTTCCTCTTGATGAGTAATGACTCATCATGGTACTGTGTAGGATAATGAGAAGTGAAAGATTATGACAGACTTTTAATTTTATTCAATTAAGTGAGCCTGTAGACCCAGCCTGCCTTGATGTTTTCTTTGGTGCACAAATGAAACAGATAATTTGGTTTGATGTAAGGCTACAATTTACAGTGATTTTACTCAGATATTTCATCTTTCTCTTTGTGTGTTCACATGGAAGTGATGTATTAAAATAAGTCAAATGTGTTCCTAACTCAGAAATTGGGAAGTTTCCCTCCCCTTTTGGCAAACTTATCTTAAATTAGTTCATAGAAAACTAAAAATTCATTAATTCCAACTCCTTTATTTTATCATATATTATTTCAAGTATATATTTGGATTTTTAGCAAGGCTGTTGACAAATTTTCTCATGATATCCATAGGGTCATAATGAGAAACATGGACTAGAAGATAATGCAGTTATATGAGTCAGCAAACTACATGTAAAGTATTCTGATTAATGTCAAGACATTAGAATGAGGTCTGAAGCAGACTGCCAGAGGGCTCTATTGTGTTAAGTATTTTTATTTGATTTTGTAATAAACAAATGTTACAGGATTATTAATTTAGAGTTAGAACCTTAATGGTCATCTAATCTTATTTCCTCATTTTACCTCTGAAATTTGAGAGGTCAAGAGTAGTAAAGTGGATTTGTCAAAATCATAAAGCTAGTAAAAATTGAGTAAGTTAGGATTTGGACATATACCTCTAAATGTAAATCCGGTGCTTATTGACATGCTTTTTGAAATAGGTGCACAGGATGCAAAATTATGATGATGTTTGATACTGGATAAGAGAATCAGAATTTAAAACAAAACAAACAAACAACAACAACAATAAAAAAAAAGCAAAACTTCATAGGCTGGAACAAAGAACCTCAAATTGATATCACTTAAATGTCTGTAAAGGATCACCTCAAGTGCTTTTTCTTACAGATAACCTTTCGTCATCCCCATAACATCATTTTCTCCTTTCTTGCATCATTGAATCTTATTACTTCATGTGTTTTCAGTGGTGTTTGTTGTTCAATTATTCTGTTGTGTCATACTTTTAGTGAACCCATGGACCATAGCATGCCAGTCTCTTCTACTCTCCACTATCTAGTCTCTCCAAGTTCATGTCCATTGTTTCCATTACACTATCTATCCATCTCATCCTCTGCCATCCCCCTTTCCTTTTGCCTTCAATTGTTCCCAACATCAGGGTCTTTTCCAATGAGTTTCATCTTCTCATTATGTGGCCAAAATATTTAAGCTTCAGCTTTAGTATTTGACCATCCACTGAATAGCCCGAATTACTTCTTTAAATAATGACTCATTTGACCTCCTTGCTTTCCATGGGACTCTCAAAAATCTTCTTCAATACCGCAGTTCCAAAGCATCGATTCTTTGGCACTCAACTTTCCTTACAATTCAACTCTTGCATCCATACATTACCAATGGAAAAACCATAGCCGTCACTATATAGATTTTGTGAGCACGGTGATGTCTCTGCTTTTTAGTGCTACTTAGATTTGCCATAGCTTTATTTTCAAGGCTTTAGGGTCTTTTAATTGCATGGCTGCAGTCACTGTCTCCAGAGATCTTTGAGCCCAAGAGTATAAAATCTGATACTGCTTCCATTTTTTTTTCTTTTTTCTAATTGCCAGGAAGGAATGGGACCAGTTGCCAAGATCTCAAGGGTTTGTTTGTTTTTTTGACATTAAACTTCAAACTGGGTTTTATATTATCTATTCAGCTACTAAAGTGATATTTCTAAAAAGCAGATCTAATCATGTTACCCCACCACCCCACTCCAACTCAATAAACTCCAGTTACTTTCTATTGCCTTTAGGATAAAATATGAATGCTCTTTTTGGTATTCAAAGCCCTTCAAAATCTAAGCCTCTTCTATCGTTCCAGTTTTCTTACACCCCCGCATGCATTATTTTATACCCTGCATGCATCATTTTACACCCCCGCATGCATTATTTTACAAAGTGACACTGGTTTTTTGATTATTCCATGAACAAAACACTCCATCTATAGGCTCCCAGCATCTTCTCTGGCTGTCCTCCATGCCTGCAACATTCTTCCTCCTCTGCTTTTCCTATTACCTTCCTTGGCTTCCTTTAAGCCTCAACTGAAATTCTACCTTCCACAGGAAACCTTCCTTAACCTTACTTAATATCAATACTTTAACTCTTTTAATTCTGATGTGTGCGCTATATAGCTTGTTTTGTATATATTTGTTTGCATGCAGTCACCCTCATTACATTGTAAGCTCCTTAAGGGAAGGTAATGTCTTTTGCCTTTTTTGTATCCCCAATGCTTAGCATAGTGCTTAGCACATAGTAGGTACTTAATAAATGTTTATTGATGGTTTATCCAGAATTTTTTTTCAAAATATAAATGGAAAATAAATTCTTTGGTCTACTTCTGTGTTTTCATGGTTGTATATATGCACCTTACACAAAAACAACTGTATAAGTGCATAAAAATGGAATTCATAAGTAAATTCATATGAAATTCTGCTGGAAGATTCTTATCTATAATGTAATCACATCTTCTCATCTTTACAACTGAAGATCTTGAATTTTAGGGATATTATTTGATTTGTCCAAACTCCATAGCTCTTACTTAAGCACAGTGATGGTCACAGAGCAGACATTTCATAAATGCATGTTGATTTGACTTACACAACTGGGACAAAAAGTAGCAGAGCCAAGTTTCAAATCTTTACCTTCTAGTTTAAAATTCAGTGCTCTAGCTAACATATATTCATAATACAACAAGAAATAATATAGGCTGATGGAAAAAGAAACAAAAAAAAAGGAAAACCTTGCCTCTTTACTTTATTGTTTGGTCTATTTTTTTCATGTTAAACCCAAAGAGATCTTGGGAATATATGACACTGCTTTGTACGGTTATCTGTAATAGCTGGCTTTTGTCTCTAAATCAAAGGGATTGCTTACTCTCTCAAGGTTGTGGAGGGGTAGGAAGAAATGGAGGGTAGAATATGAAATTAAAAGCTTTTAAAAATGTTAAAAAATTGTTTTTACTATGTATTTGGGAATATGTACATATAAGTAAAATGGTAGTTATAGAAATAATAAGGAATATGAATTAAAGAAACAAAAATGGCAATGAGGAAACAAAGTTATCATTCTTTGCAGAAGATATGATGATATGCTTAGAGAATCCTAGAGTCAACTAAAAAACTAGTTGAAGCAGTTAACAATTTTAGCAAAATTGCAGGCTATAAAACAAACCTATGTACAACATTAACATTTCTATATGCTAAAAAAAAACAACAACTCAGTAGGAAGAGCTAGAAAGAGAAATTCTATTTAAAATAGTGGTTAACAATGTAAAATACTTGGGAGTCTACCTGTCAAGACAAACCAAGGGACTATATGAACAAATTTACAAAACTCTTTTCACACAAATGAAGGCAAATCCAAAAAATGGAGGGATATTAATTTCTTATGTATAGGATGTCAATATTTTAAAAATGACAACTCTATGTATATTAATTTATGTATTCAGTGTTATACCACACTACGAAATTATAAATTTATAGAGCTAGAAAAAATAATAACAAAATTCATCTAGAAGAACGAAAGGTCAAGATTACCAAGGAAATCAATGAAAAAAAAGTGAAGGAGTGTGACCTAGAAAGACCATATTTCAAAACATATTACTAAGTGATTGTCATGAAAATAATCTCGTACTGACTAACAGATAGAGTGGTGAATCATTGGAATAGATTAGTTATAAATTACACAATATTCCAAGATAAGGTCAAATGGGATAAATGATTTAGACATAAATTAGGGGATAGAAGCAAATTAGGGTAGTGTGGAAAAATGTACCTGTCAAATTTATTAGTAAGTGAACTGTTTGTGACCCAAAAAGAGATAGGAAGTATCACAAGAAATAAAAGAAATAATTTTAATTATGAGAAATTAGAATTTTTTTCACAAATGTAAGGCAGCCAAAAACAATAAGGAAAATGGGAAATTTGGGAAAAATTGCAACATTTCTCTGATAAAGGCCTTATTTCTCAAATATGTAGGGAACTGAGTCATATTTATTTTTTTAAAAATGAGGCATTTATTAATTGATAAGTGATCAAGGCATATGAACAGTTTTCAGAAGAAGAAATTATAGTTATCAGTAGCTACATGAAAAAATGTTCTAAATCACTATTGATTAGAGAAATGCAAATTAAATTAAAACAACCCTGAGATACCACCTCACACCTATCAGATTGGCTTACATGACAGAAAAAGGAAATGACAAATGCTGTGGAGTACATAGAAAAATTAGCACACTAATGAGCTGTTGGTGTAATTGTGAACTTGTCTAACCATTCTGGGGAATAATTAGAAATTATGTCAAAAGGGCTATAAAACTATCATACTCTCTGACCCGGCAATTCCAATAGTAGGTGTGTATCCCAAAGAGATCAAAGAAAAAAGAAGAGGACCTATATGTATAAAAAATATTTATAAGTAGCTCTTTTTGTTGTGGCAAAGAAGTGGAAATTGATGAGATGTCCATCAGTTGTGGAATGGCTGAAGAGGTTGTGGTACATGATTGTGATGGAAAATTATTGTGCTATAAGAAATAATTAGCAGTAAGGTTTCAGAACAAACCAAGATGACCTATATATGTTGATATAAAGTGAAGTGAGCAGAACTAGGAGAAATTTGTACACTGTAACAGCAATATTGTAAGGATGCTCAACTGTGATTTAGCTACTGTGGTCAAAACAATGATTCAAGACAACTCCAAAGAACCCATGGTGAGAAAATATTATCCACATCCAGAGAGAGAGAGCTGATGAACAGTGATTGTAGACTAAACCAT
>NW_020953389.1:0-28411 GCF_900497805.2 Vombatus ursinus | reverse complement strand
CCAGCCCATTTCAGTCTGGTCCACAACAGTTGATTTCCATTCCCATTCAGTCCATCCAATGCAATCTAGTGCAAACTGTTCCAAACCAGTTCAGTTTAGTTTAATCCTGCTTAATCCAGTCCAAACCAGTTCAATTCATTCCAAAATGGTACACTCAATTCCATTCCAGTTCAATCTGGTTTCAATTATTTTTGTTTGATCCAGTTTAATCTGGTTTAAGTCATTTTGATCTACTCCAATCTTGTTCAATCAAGCAACAAGAACAAGAAAAACCTACTTCTATGCCTCACTCTTTCTGTGAACTCATCAATTCCCTCAAGTGATACATGTCCATCCATGCCTACAGTTCTGTGCTATAATTATTAATTTCCTTTCAGAAACCATCCACCAAGTGGCAAGTGAGTAGTCACCTAATATGATGGGAGTGTACCTGTAATCAAGATAATGCCATACCACATAATAGAAATATTCATATTTCTCTTTAAAATAAATTAAAGGGGACTGTTGAAATAATCAAATAATTCCTTCTACAGAAAATATGCAAAATGCTGTGACCCCATATTTTTCAATTTGCACTTGCAATGCATAGCAATGACAAGTGTAACAAACCTCTCAGATTTCTACAACATTTCATGTTTTATAAATTATGCTATATGCATTATCTCATTTATTCCTCACAACAATTCTTTGAAGTTGTACAAGGATGATGATCCTCATTTTAGAGATGAACAAACTGAAGCCCAGAGAAGATGTAACTTATCCTACATTTCTCATTTACTTAGTGGAAGCATGGGGATTTTAAGCCAAATTCTTTGAAAGTTATTTTTTCTTTTTTCATTACAAAGTGAAAACACCAGGGCTTCATAATAAAGAGCAAACAGAATTCTGTAGTAGAAAAAAAGTTGGACTTGATTTCCAGAGACTGATGTTTGAAATTTTGATAGTTACCAGCTTTATAACCTTTGATAACTTATTCAAATTTCCTCTGTCTCTGTTCTTTGGTTAAAATAAACAAATATACACAATTTCATGCACAATTTCAAAGTTAGAAGAGACCTTGAAGATACACACACACACACACACACACACACACACATATACACATACACACATACACACATGTATACACATTTATACACATACACACATATACATACACATGCATGTGTGTATATGTATGCATATGAACATACATATATATGTATGTGTGTGTATGTATATATGTAAATATACACACAGGTATCTGTATATATACAAAAGAATTCCATTTACAAGACATTGGACAAAGCACAAATCACTCATGATATTTCTAAAAACAGACCTACAAATCAAATATCTCTGTTGTTCAGAAATGCATTATCCATTTAGTAGATACTGCTTTCTGCTTATTATCTAACCCAGAGTTCATTAATTCAGGATATTTATGAGAAGCAAGGAAAGGGAACAAAATAGCTAAATGAAATCTCCACTCAACAAATGATATATTTCAAACAAGATACTTCATCAGTCTCTCAGCTCCAGGCATTTTCTCCAGGCCATCCTCCATGTCTTGAATGCTCTCCCTTTTCTCTTTGGACTAGTGACCCACTTGGCTTCCTTTAAGTGCCAACTTAAATGCGACATTCTAGAGGAAGCTTTAATTAACCCCTCTTAATTGCAGGAATTTCTTCCTTTTAATTACTTCCTATTTACCATGTATATAGCTTGTTTTGTATAAATTTGTTTGCATGTTGTCTCCCCTATTATACTGTATGCTCCTTGAGGGTAAATATTCTTTTTTTGCCTCTTTTTGTGTCCCCAGTGCTTAGTGCAGCTGCTGGAATATAGTAGGTGCTTAATAAATGTTTATTGATCGATTGAAGTTAAGGAGATTTATTGTGGAATATTTTGAACTATTTGGAAGAAAATTATCCAGTTGGAAAAATTAAAGGCATTGATCTTTTATGGAGTATTTACATTTCCATAGTTTGTCCTCTCTTCTATTTCTTTTCATTTCAAGGAGATTTCTTTGCTTACTTCCCTCAAGATAAGGAAAAAAAACCCAAAACGCATGATTTTATCCATTATTTTATGATAGCAAAATCATAAATATACAGAGAGCAAATGCTACTATGTAAAACCCTCACACTTTCATCTTTTCTACTACATTAAGACAAGATATGCTAGAAAGAGTGAGAAATGTATTACATTAGCTATAATGCATGAGACAGAGAAAATGTTTATGGATTGTTCATAGTGTTATTTCTTCATTTCTCATACAACATGCATCAAACAAAATCAAAGCGTCCCTAACATATTTCACCTTAAGCAATGACTAAGTTTCCTTGTAGAGGAAAAACAAAGAGAACGGGGACAATGTCTTTAAGAATAGTGCCTCTAGGATAGAGCACTGGCCCTGGAGTCAGATCAGACCTGAGTTCAAATCTGGCCTCAGACACATAACACTTACTAGTTGTGCGACCCTGGGCAAATCACTTTACCCCATTGCCTAACCAGAAAAAAAAAAAAAAAAAAAGAGAAAAAGAATAGTGCCTCTACTCTGTAAGGAATCAAAACAAATCATATGGAATATATGAAAATAGACAAAGTATTTTTTGATTTAAAAGATCTTATCCTATTTGAATCTGAAAGATGAAGGTCAATTGTCAAATATACATAGATGATCTATGCAAATATGCAAATATAGATAATCATAAAAAGGTTTATATTCATGAAAGCATTGGTGGTTAGTTAATACTGAATACAATGGAGTTTTTAAGATCCTATTAGTATTAATAAGAAATATGGAGTCATTATTGGAAGTGTAATTACTTAGTATGATAAGATGCATGAGAAAAGAGGTTGATTGCAGACATAGTTATGCTTATTAGATTCACTTAAGTTAAATATATGTGTATATATGTATGTATGTGTGTACATACACACATGTATACATATCATGGATATAATTAATATATCTTTTTAAATTTTGTTTTTAATTTCAGTTCCAAATTCTCTTTCTCTCTTCAGCCCCTCCTTTACTCATTGTGAAGGCAAGAAATAGAATACCCATTATACATATGAAGTATGTTATTTTGTTCTTTAACAATTTCAAATGAAATTTGAAATGGATATTATCAGTTAACACTGCTTTGTGAAATCTCAAGAGCACTCAAAATAATAACCAAAATATTTCAGTCTAATAGCAGCATATATCAAAGCATATGGTAAAGAGCCTTTGTTTGGGAGTCATAAGAGATTGGGAGTCGATGATTCGTTGGAAAATTATTAGTCATGTGACCATAGGCTAGTCACTCAACCTTTCTAAATCTGAGTTTTGTCCTCAGCAAAATATAATCATAATTTCAGAAGTAACTACCTCAGAAAGTTGTTGTAAGTATCAAATAGTGTAATGTAAATAAGGCGTTTTATAAACATCAATGTCCTATATAATAGTTGTCAAAGCCAGCGTATAAAACTTGCTTGAAATTGCATAATTTTAAAGGAAATTTTGATTATATCATTATTGTGTATTTATGAATTTGTCCAATGCAACTTTTGGCTAATTACATTTCAGATTTACTGGTAATATGTTAATATAGTGAAAATAGGGCAACTCAGCACTCCTGCTAGTTATTTACAAAAAGACAATCATGAAAATAATTACAGCTTATGTACTAAAAGCTGTTGAAGATGATGAAGAGGTAGAGAAATTGTTTTTCATCTCTGATACAAAATAGCTGCATGACCCTGATCAACTCAATTAATGTCTCACTGACCTGGGCAATTTTAAGATTAAATGTAACAGAACAAGTACAGATAAGAAATTATAGGTGCAGTTTCCTCACCAGGAGTTCTGTAAACATAAGTGTAATTTTATATGTAAACACAAGTCTGGTTTATAAACAACAATAATAATATGTACAAAGAACCATAAAAGACCCTTCACATAAAAACAACAACCAATATCTACTTTAATCCTCAATGATTTAGTTAGAAGGTGAGAATGGATAAGTGAGAATCATTAAAATATGCCATAACATATAAATAAGTAATTAGGAATAAAAGAGGCCGACCTACAAATAATGACTATTTTCCTTGGGTAAAGAATGAGAAGATGCAGGACATGGAAGGTTACAAATCACATTTGGAAATGTGAAATTGATTACGGTATATTAAGTAGATTATGATTTATTATTGATGTGAGTCATTCCTGAATCAGCTACTTGTGTACTGGCAGAAGACCAATTTATTAGAACAAAGATTAAAATTATTACAAGAAAAAAGAAAGTAAACATGGGGGAAAATATGGAATGCAATTAAGTTTACTCCAGCTTGACATATTTAAACGTTTCTGACACCCAAAATGAGAAATTTAAAGAGGAAAAGATATAGCATATTGTAAAGTAGATTTTAGTGTGTGTAAGGAACATTTTGTTATTCCTTTTAATATAATAGTTCCGGGATCCTACATAATATTTCCCATAAATTACAGTTGAAAACAACTTCTACCACACAGTCAGAGTAGAGTTATAGAGGGTGACATAATGTACACTTGTACTGTGCTGGGTCATGTTGGTATCGCTAAGTTAACCTGTAAGGCTATTGTTGGCAAGATTCCTTTGTCTTTTGCCCTATAAATCCAGTGGGCACTGGTCAGTGAGTGGGAAACCAATTTGGATATTTGGGTAATGCATAGAGGAATGCGTGTACCTGCCTTGATTGGCCCCCATCAAGACATAGGGGGAGTCTGTGTTTGCCTCAACCAGCCCCAATTGAGGCTTTAGGGGGTCGATAGGAGTCATAACTCCTACCATTCTCACCTGCCCCTGCTAGAAGTATGATTAGGGAATGCTGTAGGAGTTGGAGCTCTCATTATCAGCAAACTCCCTTTGAGAAGACTAGACTGGAAGAAAGTAAGCTTATTTAACTCCTCTGAAACTGTCTTCCTATCTGACCTGCGCTAGAACAAGTGTTGGTGTATGGAGCCCTTGTGTGTTCTCCTGCCCAACATATGGTGTTACCTGTGCCTCCACCTGTGAAACATGTATACGTTGCCCTAAGTTCATTCAGGAATTTAACCAATCAACGAGCACCAAATAAGAAAATATTTGCAAGCACTTAGCAAGGTACCTGGCACATAGCAAGCTCACTTAGTGAATGCTTTATCCTTCTCTTCACCCTTTCCATCAACAGGTATATTTTGCAACAGGTACTATATATAAAGTACTATACTTAATGCTGGGGAGACAAAAACAAACCAATTTGAAACACTTATTATGAGAAAGATACAAAAGAATGGATGCATGTTTGAATGAATGAATGAATGAAAAAAAGTTTATGAAGCGCAGTACCAGGCACTGTGATAAACCTTAGGAATACAAATACAAATAAGACATAGTCCCTGTGCTCAGGAAGCTTCCATTTTAATGGGGTGTAGGGGTGCAGCATAAGTTGCAGTCATAATAAGGGAGGGTAATTTTCGTCTGGGGAAATCATAGAGGTGGTGAGTGAAGCCAAAGGACATTTTAAGCCAAGTAAACATACACTTATTAAGCGCTTACTACGTGCCAGACATTGTACCAAGCACTAGGGACAAGGCAAAAACAGTTCCTGCCCTCAAGGAGCTCATAGTTTAACAAGGAAGACAATATGCAAACAACTCTGTATAACAAGACATATAAAGGTAAAATTGTAGGTGATCAACAGGAAGAAGGAATTAGCACTAAGGGACATTGGGAAAGATTTCCTGAAGAAGTGAATTTCACTGGCACATATTTTCCAGGACCAGTATTATTGATTTGATTACTGTTCCCAAAGCTAGTGGTAGAAAATATCAAGGAAAAGAGTTCAGAGAAGTTGTGGATATGGCAGCACGGCATGAAGATGATCAGAGAGCAGCATGGATGCCACCTTCCTCAGGTTCCTCTCTCCTCTGAATGGAGGACTGGAGGGAGTACCAAAACCCTCCCAAAGCCTTCCATTATAGGGGGCAGATACCAGACTTTGAGCTCACTCCATTTTGGCTCTGCCGCTTTGCCTGGTTTCAATTCCATGGAACAAGATGGCCCTGTGCCAGGTAACCTTGGTGTCCCCCATCCCTTTTCCTGCCTCCTTTTGTGTTGTCTTTCCCTGTTAGATTATAAACTCCCTTGAGGACAGGGACTATCTTTCTTTTCTGTATTTGTATCTCCAGCACTTAGCACAGTGTCTAGCACCCTGTAGCTAGTTGCTTAAGAAATGTTTCTTGGTCTGGGTTAGAGTAGACATGGAGAAATTTTACTAATCAGGCACCAAATGTTTCAGAATGGCAGCTAAAGGACCAATGCAGACACGAAGACTGGAGTGATGAATGCACGAAGTGAAATGGCTGAAGAGAAATCTAATATGTCTGAATCAGGCTTGATATGGAGGATTTTCATCAATGGGAAGTACAGGATCTAAGGGAGGGAATTAGAGAAAAGAATGCTGAGTCAGAGGTAGAATATATATATATAAAACACCCAAGGAAACACACATTTCAATTGCTTTTTGAAGAGAGAATTTTGTAAATGTGAAAGGAAAGAAGAAAGGAAGGAAGGAAAGGAGAGAGGAAAGAAGGAAGGAAGGAAGAATTTATTAAATAAATACTATGTGCAGGCACTATGCTATGCTCTTTAGAAATGTCTCATTTAATCCTCAACATGACACTGTGGTAAGTGCTATGATTATCCCCATTTTATAGTTGAATAAACTGAGGCACACAGAAGTTAATTGACTTGCCACAGGACACATAGATAGTCAATGTTTGAGATAGGATGTGAACTCAGGTGTTTCTGACTCCAGGTGCATTAATTTATCCACTGCACCATCTAGCTACCTCAGATGGAGATAGTTAGGGAAAGGTCATATGAAGTACGGGGGACTATATCTATGGACACAAGTAAATATGTGTGTTTATATACAAATGCATGCATTTGTACTACATATCCATACACATATATGCATACATGTGTATATGTATTTATGTGTTTTGTTGTTGTTGTTGTTCAGTAATTTTTTTTAGTCATGTCAGACTCTTTATGAGCCCATTTGGAGTTTTCTTGGCAAAGATACTAGAGTGGCTTGCCACTTCCTTCACCAGCTCGTTTTATAAATGAGGAAACTGAGGTAAACAGGGTTAAAGGACTAGTCCAGGGTCACACAGCTATTAAGTGACTGAAGCCAGATTTGAACTCAAGAACATGAATCTTTCTGATTTCAGGCCCGGAATTCTATGCACTGCATCACCAAGCTGCCCTTATTTATGTGTATATGTGTATATGTGTATATGTATATATGTGTGTGTGTAGGTATATGTGTGTATATAAATTCTGACCTTAGACACCAAACAATGTATGTTTATAGATACAGGAGAACACAAATTGCCAATTCTTTATGAAACTGTTTATATATAACAGATAGAAACAAAGGGGGTTGTAGGGATTAAATAAGTCTTGAAAAGAGATCCAATTAAACACAATGATACAAAGGGCATTTGAGAACGAACTTATAAGGGAGGAGGCATTAAAATATAAGAAAGACTGAAATGATGTATAAAACTTGTTAGAAAAAGATTTTTTTTTGTCCTGCCGGACAGAGAAGCTTTTGAATCTGAATTTAAAACATCATAGTCCTAGATGTGCTTATGGAAGAGGTAAAAATGACACAAGAGAATGCAGCTGGGATACACAGCTGGATTATACCAAGTCCATATTGGAGGCAACACAATTTTGAAGAAGCTGAGGAGTCAATTCTCAAGCTCTCTGAAGGAGGAGATAAATCCAAAAGTGTAAAAAAAAAAAACCAGACACCTCCCCAAAAAACGTTAGATGAGAGATCAACCACTAGAAATCTATATACCTACTTTCCTATCTATAGCAAATGTTTGTGAGAATAACAACATTCATTGAGAGTATCACTGATCAGATTTATTGAGAGGAAATAGGTAGAATCTTTGCCAGTGATATTCCACCATTTCTGACATTGTTACCATCTTATTATACATTGCAGAATGTAATGAATGCAAGATTCTACTGTTTGGGGACTATAAGCAAGCTGTAGAAAAAAAATGCAACCTTAATGAAATCACTCCCAACATATATAAAGCCATAAAATTATGCAAGACTCCTGGAAAGCTTTAGCAACAGAAATATCCTTTTTTGATAATGCTCTGATCATTAATTTCAGATGAGGCAAAAATAAAAAGGGGAGTGGGGTAAAGACTTGTGTTTGCCAAAATGTGTTTGCAACTATTATGGAGAATTTCTAATACAGAGGGATTACTGTTTTACAATCAGGTCATCTATACTCTATAAGCATACAACATTGTGCTTCTTATATCTGTCCCTGGAATATCACAGAATCTACTGGATGAAATACCTCACCATTCAAAAGAATGCAATCTAATCATTTACACATAAAACAAATAATCATAATCATTACTTCCAACAACAATAATAACAAAAAATTCCAAGAAGATAAGTAGTTGTGTAATATCTACGTATACATAGCAATGCTCAGGGGATAATCTATAGTGCTCATCCATTAGTACGTGACTGTGTGTATGCATGTATGTTTATATATATGTATGTTTATATATATACATACATACATACATACATACATACATACAATCACTTCCCTAACTAATACCTTTCCTAGCTTTTGTCATTTGTTCCTCCATAGCAACTCTGACATCTGCTCCTTTTTCTCAGTCCACATTGGTGGTTGTCTAAGAGATAAATTGGAATAGGAAGAGAATTGAGTCAGAAATAGCAAGTACAAGACTGTTTTAATGATCAGGATTAGAAGTTATAAGGGCATCAACTAGTGACTGTAAGGGCTGAGAAGAGGGGGCAAATGTGAAACTTGTTGGTAGAAATAGACCAATCTGGGAAAGGGATTGGATAAGTGGAGAGAATGACAGGAACTGAAGAATACATTAGGGTTGTTGGTAATTGGAAGGATGGTGGCAATCCTGACAGAAATAGGGAAGTTTAGAAAAGAAGAGCAGGTGGGTGTTTTTTTTTTTTTTGCTGTGTACACTTTTTTCCAGTGTCTTCTAATTGATTTTGTTTTTTTCCCACTTAATACTATTTTGTTTTTCCAATTACATGTAAAGATGGTTTTCAGCATTTACTTTTATAAGATTTTGAGCTCCAATTTTTTTCTTCTTCCCTCCCTTTTGACTCCCTCTGTCTCTTCCCTCCCCCTCTCCAAGAAGGCAAGCAATCTGATATAGGTTATACGTGAATAATCATATTAAACATATTTCCATATTAGTCATGTTGTGAAAGAGAATCAAAACAAAAGGGAAAAAAAACATAAAAAGGAAAATATTATGCTTTAATCTGCATTCAGATTCCATAGTTCTTTCTTCGGATGGGGATGGCTTTTCCAAAATAATTCTTTTGGCCCAGTTGGTGGGTATCCCCTCAATTTCCAATTCTTTGCCACCACTAAAAGAACTGCTATAAATATGGCCATCAATTGGATAATGGCTGAACAAGTTTTGTATGTGAATGTAATGTTATACTATGGTGTTATAAGAAATGATGAGCAGGCAGATTTCAGAAAAAAACCTGGAAAGACTTATATGAACTGATTTTGTGAAGTGAGTAGAATCAGGAGAACATTGTACACAGTACTAGCATTGTGTGATGATCAACTATGATAGACTTAGCTCTTCTTGGCAATATAATGATCCAAGACAATTACAAAAGACTCAATGGAAAGTGCAGTTCATATTGAGAGAAAGAACTATGAATTCTGCATGTAGATTAAAACATACTGTTTTCATCTTTTTGTTTTTTTTCCTTTTCACAGTTTTTCCCTTTTGTTCTGATTCTTCTTTCACAACATGACTAATGCAGAAATATGTTTAACATGATTGTATATGTATAACCTATATCAGATCACTTACTGTCTTGGGGAGGGGGTAAGGAAGGGGAAGGAAGAAAAAATTGGAACTCAAAAGCTTACAAAAATCAGTGTTGAAAAATATCTTTACATATAGTTGGAAAAAATGAAATACTATTAAGTGCAAAAAATGTTTATTTAAGATTTTCTTCATATCGGTCTCTTGAATTTTCAATTTAAACAAGGAAACACTTAAACCCAGATTTGTTCAGTCTTGTACATGTTGGTATAAGAGAGAGATGTCTACCCTATGTGGCCAAGAATTATGATTTATGAAGTTAGATATAAAGTTCTGCTTCCTTCAATATATTAGTTCCCTTGTGTTTCATGTCATCTCATATGTACCTGTGTGCATAATCCAAATTGGGGATGTCAGGGAGATTCGAACATTTGATTTCAGATCATTTTATTTTTCAGAATAAATGGTTATGTGACCATATGGTTATAGAGTACTGGTAGAACATTTAAATTAACAAGGAATTTAGTATTTGAAATGGTAATAGTATCAGAGGATTCATTTGTAGAATAGTAGCATCTGAAATTGGCACAGAGATTGTACTGTTGTACTCCCCTCTCATCAGTCTACATGAACAGCATTCTTTTCAGTTCTGGCTAACACAGTTTTGAAAGAATGCTGATAAATTGTGATGTATTTGGAAGAAGGCAACCAGCATGATGAATAGTCTTGAAATGTCACAGAAGAATCACTTAAAATAATAAGATTGTATTTAGCCAGGAAGAGAAAAAAAATCATGGAGTTCATGATATTTGATGAACTGGTACATGGAAGTATGATTAGATTTCTTGGTCTCAGAGCGAAGGAGAAAAATCAGTATGTTGAAGTTTGACAATAGTATATTTTATGTGATTTAATGTTATTTTTCTTAACAATTAGAAATGTTTAAAGTTGAAAGAGGTGTTGAGAATCCAGTTATTGAATATGTGCAACAGTGAATTCATGAACATTTTTGGGCATGTTATAGAGGCAATTCTTCCAGCTTTAGATTGGAGAGAATAATCTTTAAGGTCTTCTCTTATGTGACATAATGAAAAGATAAATGAAAGAGGAAGAGTTTAAATAAATAGGTGGATAGATAGATGAATAGATAAATGAATGAATAGTTAGATAGATAAAACATGTTCCTATATAATCTGCCTTGTTTATTTGAATGAATTTATGCATGTGTAAATAATCATTTATCTCAATTGTATTTATTTTATATCCTCCACATAGCCTTTAATATTACTGTACTGAAGCATAGACCTGATTATATCATTCAAATAAATTTTAAAGATTCCCTATTAAATCAAAGATCAAATATAAATTTCTCTGCCATTTCTTATACCACTCTACATCTCAGTCTTTTTGATTCTTGGGTTTTCTTCAAAATCATTCAAGGATCATTTTCTGGGTGAGGCCATTCCTATCACTCATAGTTCCTAGAACTGACTCTCCTAAGATTACATGGCAAATGATTTACCTATGGTTTATATATGCCCATCAATACTTCTTGTGTCCTCTGTTTGAGAGTAGCCAGTAAGCCCAACACTTAACAAGAATTTAATAAGAAGTGCTTACTGTGTATCAGTACTGTATTAAGCACTAAGCATAAAAAGAAAGGCAATAATAATCTTTGCTCTCAACAGTAACTCCCAAAGTGTAGGATCAGTTTTTCTTTTGTCATTGTATCCTGGGCACCTAGGAAGGTTCATGATATATAAGTAATCAAGTCAGGTGAACAAGTTTTTATTAAGCACTTAATATGGGCCAGACCTTGTTCTAAGTGCTGGGGATATGAAGAAAAGTGAAAAAATAGTCTTTTGCCCTCAAAAAGCTCAAAATCTAATGGAACTGGCAAAATCAAAATTGCTGCATAAAAATTCTCTTTCACTCTTTGTCTCTCTGTCCATCTCTCTGTCTCTCTGTCCGTCTGTTTCTCTCTCTCTCTCTCTCTCTTTCTCTTTCTCTCACTCCATATATATGTGTACATATGTTTATGTATGTATGTGTATGTATATTATATATATACACACATATATATGATAATCTTAGAGGAATGGCAGTGATATTATTTATTGAGGGACATATTAATTAAAGGAGTTTTGAAGAAGGTACAATTTTAGCTCATACTTGAAGAAAAGCTGGAAGGCTAGGTGAAACTGAGGAGGGAAAACATTCTAGACATGGGAGATAGCCAGTGAAAATCCACTGAGTTGGGAGATGATCTTTTCAACGGTTTGGAGTTCATGCTTAATAAATACTTATTGACTGACAACAACTAGTTATAATGTCATAAGAGGCATACAAAAGTTGTTTAATAAATATTTGATTGTTTATTTTAATAAGTTCATATGACAGTTTTAAAGAGGAATATGTAGCAAAACTCCATTATTATTATTAATTTATCAAATCAATATTTTCCGGGTGGCACAGTGGATAGAGCACTGGCCCTGAAGTCAGAAGTACCTGAGTTCAAATCTGGCCTCAGACCAAACACTTGACATGTACTAGCTGTGTGACCTTGGGCAAGTCACTTAACCCCAATTGCCTTACCAAAAAAAAAATATTTTCCAAAACATCAATGGTGAATTACATTTCTTTTGTCCCTTCTCCATTCACTGAACTCATAAAATCAGATGACACTTCAACTATAAACAAGAATATAGTAAATGAAGTAATTTTAAAATGATAGTAACTTGAGGAATATAGATATTTCTGAAAATGTAACTGAATTAATAAAAAAAGTTTTCCAATCACAATTAGTCTTCAAGTCATAGATTCTGATTTGAAGATATTTATATTCTTTGCAAAAAAAAAGAGTGATTTATTTTTCTTGAATTTCAAAGTCATTAAGATTGAAAAAAATTTACTTATGTTATTGCAGAAAATCTGTCTAGAATAATTGCAACTGAGTTTCTATGGAGAAATACCAAGATGAGAAGCAACTTCAGAATTCTGGTAATAAGCCAGCTTCCAAATACATACCCTACTGTCACCTATTTGAAATTTTTATGGAAACTATTTTGTGCTTTGAAAGCAATGGCATTTACAGGGGAAGCAAGCAAGAGGTGGGAAGTCTTGGTTATAAAAGTTTCACCGTAATTCCTGGCCAGGGATAGCATAAAAGTTTACAGTTCCATTATGATTTTTTTTTTCTAAATCTGACATACCCCTGGGACTGTGCTAAGTTTGACAAGCCAGGGTAATAAATATATTTATGGGAAGCATTGGTGCATTGACTAAACAGTCTGTTGCATTCTATGGCATCCCCTGGGCTTTCACATCCAGGCTTTGTAGGATTTCTAAGGGCAGGCCATCCTGACATGGCATTCCCATGAATAGCAGGTAGCAGTGAGCTCTGGGAAGTCTCATAGAGCATCCTAAGGCACATACCATATGTCAAATCAGTTCCCTCCAGCAATGGTGAGAAGATGCTACTTTCTATAATAGAAATATATCTTCTCAATTTTCTAGTGTTGTTTTTTCCCTAATAATGATAACATTCTTGTGTCATTTCCTTATTGAAATATGCATGTATGTATGTATATGTGCATGTATTCAAAGGTAAATTCAAAGTAATTTTAATTGTATTTGTAGAACTTCAAGTCTTCTTCATAGCTCCACTATTGATTCACTGTGATATTTGACATAGATCTATGGCAGTTGTGCCATTTTCCACAAATTATTTTGCAAATTAATATGTGAGGATTTCATATTAATCATACACCAATATATGTATTGTTGCTGGGGTTTTAGATAAATAGTTTCTATTTTTCCTTCTTTGCACAGAACATTGACAAGAAAATTGGCTTTAGAAAGAAAATTTTCACCCTTCTCTTTCAGATAATATGTCAAATAGCTGTAATTGTCACAGAACTGTCAAAAATGAAGGGACCTTCAAGACCAACTCTTTCATTAAACAAAACAAAACAATGCAAGAAAACCAGAAAGCTTTCTAACCCTTAAAGCTGCCAAGTAATTTATTTTTTCCTTGTGAAGTAGTCAGTAGACTCTTGCTGGATGTCTTCAAGCAAAATCTAGAGGACCACCTAGAGCTGCTGTAGTGGGAATTCATGTGCAGACTTTCATTCAACTACTGAATGAGTGATCTGTGTTGTTGTTGGGTGTGGTAGGAGTGTCATGTTCAGGGATCATTTGAAATAGTTCATCTTTGAGGTTCCTGCCTTCTGTAAGATTCTGTAATTTTTTCTAAACTATTTTTTAGATTTCTACAGAGAAACAATATTTTATTAATATTTTAATCAACATTGTCAGAATTTTTAAAGAAAAAAGTCATTGCAGATTAAAACTCAGGAATATCTTTAGTCCTATGATATGGAAATGCCCCCTTCCATCCCTCTCCTTATTTGTCTATGGAGCATTTCCTTTTACTTATTTAGTCATCCAACCATAAAGGTTATACATTATGGTTGATATAATGATAGTTATAATGATGATGACAATGATAATGATGATGCTAGTGTTTAATAGTTTAAAGTTTAAAAGCATTTCATATATGTAATCTTATTTGATCAATCATAATAATCCTATGAGGTAAGTAATTTTAGTATGCTTATTTTACAGATGGGGAAACTGAGTCTGAGAGGTTAAATGATATGCCTAGGTTCTCAGGGCCACTAAATTTCTGAGGCAGAATTTAAACTTTGTTCTTTCTAAGTCAAAGCTCAATGCAACATCTGTCTGGAAATCTAGATGCCTGACATTATCAAAATTTATATCTAAGCCTGTATGCATATGTATAATATATTAGATGCATGAATGCATATAATATACACACATACATATACACATACACACAAATGTATGTACATGCTATAATCATATATAGTGATTTAGACATATGATTTATCTGAGTATATATGATGCATTTATATTTTATATATAAACAAGCATTTATTAAGTTCCTACTATATGCCAGGCATACACTCATGTGTTTATATATGTATACACACATAATTTAAATACTATCATTCTGGTAGAGAATACAACTGACAATAATATAAAAAAGAAATGTATGAGAAGATCAATGTAGAGCAGTACTACTTGACTTTGCCTTGGACATTGCTTGTCTCAAATCACTTCATAATTACTTTTAACATTACATATTCCCAATAGAAAATCATGTCATGTTAATTTTAATGTGCAGATAATTTCTAATCCAATGTTCATAATCAAAATCACAAGGTATAACAATTATAACCTCAATTTGAACATTTTACATGGCTAGGCTTATTACAGTCCTATCATTTTTGGTTGTGTACAAGTATTTGTATGAAAGGGATATTTATTAATATTTTACCTTATAATATAAAACAAATGTTCATAAATGACTAAGAGACATACATAAGCAAATAGTAGCAAATCAATGTAGTTATATTACTATTATTACTATTATTTTATTATTAATAAATTATAATAATAAAAATAATAAATTATAGTAAATATTATGATATTAGATATTGTGTGATAGTTATTATTAAGAAAGAGAAATGCATTATGTAATTTTCAAATTACTTGGAGAAGACATTATAAATGCTGGTCCTGAGAATTATCATAGTTGTTAAATTTTAATTAGTCTTTTCATTTCCTGTATTTTAATAACAATTGTTAACAATATAACATCAGAATTTTTTTTTACAGTAGTAGCAGAGAAACTGTTTTTTTTATTCTTTTTTTTTTTTTTTGGTAGGGCAATGGGGGTTAAGTAACTTGCCCAGGGTCACACAGCTAATAAGTGTTATGTGTCTGAGGCCTCATTTGAACTCAGGTCCTCCTGACTCCAGGGCCAGTGCTCTATCCACTGCACCACCTAGCTGCCCCCAGAATTTTTTTAATGAACAAATCATCTTCAAGCAGCAGAGTAAATGTTTGAGAAGTCTTGAGTAGTGCAAGTATATTTGGCTGAAAAAATTTTTTTGATATTTTACTTACAAATGAAGTTGAACAAAATCTGAACATGATACTATGCTGATCCTCTCAAGTAGAAACTTTATTATGATAAATGTAATTATCTGTTGATGATTTTCAAGAATGTATCCTTTGCGATATGTTTTGAGAAGAGCAAAAGTCTAACATTTGCTGCTATCTAATAAATTTTCATTAAAAAAACTACTTATAAAAATATTTTGTTAATAAAAATTTCAATGAATATGCCGAAATCTGACCCCATTTTTCTGTTTAATAATAATGTAATTTTAACATTGATTACAAATTATTCTTAGAGGGCATATGTATTTTTCTTTGTTTAGCATATTTCTTACTATTTTGATGTCATGTCACAGAACTAAGATTGGAAACTGCTATTTACTCAGCCATATTACAGGCAGTCTCCTTCATTCTTTTATTTGGCAACCACAGTTTAAAAGTATCCAGGTGGTGTAGTAGGAAAGAATATCACATTCTGGGGTTTGAGGACCTGATTTTATGTATCATTTTGTCTCTTCCTAAGGATGAAATTTAGTAGTTCATTTAATCTCTTCCTCAGCTGTAAAATAAGAAACTTGAATGAAATTATCTTTAAAGTCACCCCCTCCCAACTCTAAGATGCTTTAATCATTAGATCTACTTTAGGCTTACCCAAATGTGATATAATTATGTGGTACAATGCAATATTCTAATTTTATCTTTTTTCTGCACAATGACTTCACTCAATATTTGATTCCAAGAACAACTCTCCATTCATCCCTGAAAAAAAATATTATGGAGTGAACAAGACTGTATTGGAGGGATAGATTTTTTTTACGCCATTTGGGTTTTTTTTTTTTTTTTTGCTTTTTTTTTGGCAAAGATGCTGGAGTGATTTTCCATTTCATTCTTCATCTAATTTTATAGACGAAGAAACTGAGGTAAACAGGGTTAAGTAACTTGCTTAGCATCACACAGCTAGTAAATGTCTGAGGTCACATTTCAATTCAATAAGATGGGTCTTCTTGACTTCCACTGAGCCACCTGGCTGCCCTTATCTTGGGGTTATAAGGCCTGTGTCCAAATCCTGGCCCTGCTATTAACTATCTCCCTGCCCATAGATTAACATGCAAGCTCTTTAGCATTCAAAGTCCCATCAATTTGTTTTCACCCTACCTTTCCAGCATTATTTCGTACTGCTGTTTGTTTTTTCATGTAAGCAACATTCTAGTCAAACTGGATTTCGAGCTGTTCCCTGATCTTTTCCTATGTTGGTGCCTGGGAAACATTCTTTTTCTATTTTTGTTTAATCAAATCCTTTTCTTCAAGGATGATTTCAGGTAATATTGCTTTCATTAATCTTTCTATGATGCCAACAAATGAAAAATGACATGTTCTCAAAAATTCTATAATGCCTTGCTTGACTTTGGCCTTTTTTATAAATATTACATTCCCTCTAATGTCAAAAGCATTTGTGTATTACCTTGTGTGTACTATTAGATTAGAAGTGCCTTTAAGGCAAAGACTTGCCCATTTTTTCACTTTTGTATTTCCAGTATCTAGTACACTGTCTTGTACATTATAGGCACCTAACAAATATTTATTTAACTAAATTGAACTTATGACTTCATAGACTGGTTGTCACTTATTCTTCCTCTGGAGCTGAATCTAGTCTTAGTTTCAAGAGGGATAGAAGTGGCAGCTTCAGCTCTCTTTTGCCCTAAGAGAATATGTACTCCCCAGCCTATGGGAGAGTATCAAACACATTATTTCCCATCTCACTCTTTTTCTCCTGTGCAGTTTTTCACACCTTTGCTGGCATGGCTGCCCTTTGCCTGTAATGATCTATTTCTCTCTTGTCTGTCTTCCCAACACCTAATTTATCAACTCAGCACCCTTTGGTTTTGTAAATTCTCTTGCTAGAAACCTTTCCCCCAAATGTGTCTTTAAATAATAATTTAATATTGAAGTATCTTTTTGAATTAAAAAAGCAGATAAAATGACATTGGAAGGGAAAAAAGAGAAAGTTGTCACAGGAAACTTTTTTAAAATGTAGATTTAGCTAGTTTTTTTTTTAATTTTTCTTGAATTTCTTTAAAATGTGTCCCCTTTGGATAAGATTTATATTTACTTAATGTAATTTTATAGCTCTCTAGCAAAATTTTTAAAAACAATTGGAAATAGTGAAGAAAGTTCAGGAATTATTACTTTTCTTCACTCATGGAGATACAGTTGCTGTTCAATTACCCATTTTGGCTTATTGTTTCTCCAGAAGGCCTGGTAGTAGCACAATCTAATTCATTTTTTTCCATTTCCAATTCTTAGTCCCAACTACTGATAAATATTTGTGTCAGACTACCATACTTAGATTTATTGCTTAGCTTTACCCCTAAATTTGAATTTGATCTTATATTGTATATCTTTTGTCATAAAGCCCAGTCCCATTGGGGTTAACAATACCTTAAGGTTAGATGATAGCTGCATTTATGTCCATTTAGGATCACAGTTTTCCAGCTCAAAAGATGAATTGGAAATGACATAAAATAAAATTATAAAAGGAAAAAAAATGAAAGTCTGAACATAGGACAGTGTCAGAAAGTAAGAGGGTCAATGTGTAGATTGAGTCAAAAAACTTGGCATCTTAAGAGTAGTGGAAAGTGAAGATGAGAAGAGACATAAAATGACTCTAAGATTATATTACTTGGTCACTAGAATTAGGGTGTTGCCAGCAAAGTAATCTTTGGAAAAGGGGCAGTTTCATGGAAGAGACAAGTTTGCTTTTGGAATGCCATGTTAAGTATGAGGTTGTCATAGGATATTCAGGTGAAGACTTTTAGGAAACAAGTCAAATTGCAGCACTAGATCTCAGGGGAAAGGTAAGGTCTAAAGATTTGGGAGTCTTATGTGTAGATATAATACTTGAATTTATGATAGGTAGAAAAGACAGTAAGAGACAAAATGTGAGGAGTGAGCTAAGGATATAAATTTGGGTCGACATGGAGGGCATATATAACCGTTTAAGGAATGGAAAATAAGTTCAAATAAATGAAGGAAATGAAGATGAAATGTTCATATTGGGAAGAAAATAGGAATAAAACAATGTCATGGAAAGCAAGGAGGGAAATGTATAAAGGAAGAGGTCACATTTTTAAAAGAGGAATGATCATGTGTATATGAGCACTTTGGACCTTAAAACATCAAAAATTGGTAATAAGCTGGACAATTGATTATTTGGCATTATGTTAATTTCTAAAAATCTTTGGAGAACTTTCCTCAGTGCATAATTTGGAAAATAAAATAGAACAAAACAATAAGAGAAGGGGAAAAATGTAAATCTTCAAGAGTGCTGATCACAGCATTTTTTTCCATTGTGTGAAGTTTATGAAGAGTTTTTCTAATCCCTCCCCCCAATGCTTTAGCTAACACTGAAGCAAAGAGATGGTTAACTGAGATTAACAATGTGTGCTAAATCTAACATTTATGTGTACTAAGAAATCGCCACTAATTTTTATTTTTTAATCATCACCTGTGTGGGTCTCATAAGTCTTTTTTTTTTTTTTGCATGTCATCCAGTTTAAACAACAACAACTCTGAAGTTAAAGTGAGGTAAGTCTGTGCATTACACTTTCAGGGACCTTATTTATACCTGTAGTTCAGAGTAGAGGCCAGAGATGGCAATAATACCTTATAATGGTAAACTGGCAAGATTAATTTAATCAGTTTTGGTGGAGCTTATAGCAATATAGCATCTTTCTAGCAAGTTAACTCTTTGTGAAAATAGCTAATAATGATGATAATTGTTATTGAAAATAGCATTTTATTCCTACAAAGCACTTTATAAATATCATCTCATTTGATCTTGTGAAGTAAGTGATGCAAGTTACATTATTTCCTCATTTGACAAATAAGAAAGTCAAGTTCAAGTTCATAGAACAGAAAAGGACATAACAAAAGTGGTTAATAGAGATTTCATTCTCAAGAAAAAGTAAGGAAATGCAAGAAACATGCCAAGAAACATTGAATCCATTCACACATAAACTACATGTAAGAGGCCTCTTGAAAGAGCTGGCAGATATGTTTACTGTTCTACTATTGGAGATCTTTAAAAGATTAAAAGAAGTAAAAAGACTTTGAGAAGAAGAATCCTTTTTTCTTTTTTCTTTTTCATGAGGCAATCAGGGTTAAGTGACTTGTCCAAGGTCACACAGCTAGTAAGTGCCAAGTGTCTGAGATCAGACTTGAACTCAGGTCTTCCTGACTCCAAGGTGACTAGACACTGCACCACCTAGCTGCCCCAAGAATCTATGTTTTTAAAGAAGGAATGGGATCATCAAAATATATAGGTAATTGAGATTGATTTTAATTCCTGGCAAAAATATAAAATATCTTATTGGGGAAGGTATTGCTTTGTAGCACTTTTTGCCCATAAGGAGGTTGTAACGTAATCAGTTAATCAACCGACATTTATTGAGTCCCTTCTATGTGCCTCACTGTGTTATATTCTGGGGATACAAAGCAAGACAAAAGCTGTCCCTGGTCTCAAGGAGCTCTCAGTCTAATAGGAGAGACAACATGTAAACAACTAGGTACAAATTAGATATATAAGGGATTAATTTAATATATGTATATATATACATATTTATATGTATATGTGTATGTATGTATGTGTATATATATATGTATGTATGTATGTATGTATGTATATGTGTGTATCCACCATTAACCAGAACATTTTAACTCTATAAGCAATAAATACAGTAGAGAGAAAGCCAGTGGATAGCACACAGCATTACTTCAGTGGTCCCATGATGTCATCTATGTTGGTGCTTCTGTGACTATTGAGATAACAGGCACATTCTTATTGTTCACGATTCTTGTCTGTAGCCTTCTACATATTTTCTTTGTCATCTTATAACAGGTTCTACTTCTCAATGACAAGTTCTACATGACTTCTCTTTATATATGATTCTTATCTATGCCCTTCCACCCATTCCATATAGAGAATCTGCCTAATGAACTGGAGGTCTTCCCTCTGGTTCTATGAATATTTAATGCATGCTAGAATTGAATATTAGTCCTTGATGATGTATTTCATGCATTTCTTGCATGAACATTTCAGCATGAATATATTACAGCCTAGTACTGTTGTCATGTGCATTTTTCAATCCTTTCATTTCACTGTAGTTAAGAATCATCTGATACTTTGGTGCTTTCAACAAAAAGTGATGTATGATTTATCCTCTTTTCTCTAGAACCAATATTAGTTGTTGCAATTCATATGATTTTATCTGACTGTTAGAAAAGTTTTTACTTTATTACTATAGTCATGTTTATTGTTCTCTTGGTGGACTTTGAAAAATTTCAAACAGATCTTCCTATATTTCACTGAGTTTCTCATTTGGTACAATAGCTTTCACATACCATTAATATACCACCATTTGTTTAGTCATCCATACTCCTGGGAACTCATTTTGTTTGCAGTTTTTGTTAGCTTGGTTATCAACATCATAATCATCATCATCATCACCATCCTCCTCCTCATCATCATCAAACACAGAGACCTACTTTAAATATTTTATCACAAGAAGGAACTCTCCTTCTCTAACATCACGCCACTTCCCAAATGTAATCCACCTACTGTTCCCCCTTTATTCAAAGCTGTACCTAATATTTTGTATTTCTGCAGTGAAGGACTTATGGATGTTGTCTAAATTTTAAACATATTCCTTTTTTCGTTAAAAATCTAGTGGTCGATATCTGTATAAAAAGGCATACAGAAATAAGTATCTTTGAGGTTCATTTAGATAAACTCTGAGATTTTAGCAATTAAGGGAGATTTAAAAAAATCATGCCCATTAGCAAGCTATCCAGGATAGAGGGACAAATATTTGTAAAAGGCACCTCTAACTGTTCTCACAGAGGTTTAAGACTCTCCTTTTTGGGTAAATCCTGAATTGATTTCACCACCATGTTAGTTAATGGAGCATTCCAAGTATTTGAATAGACCTACTGGAGAGTGTAAAAATATATGCATTTAAAATTGGCTCATAGAATAATGAAATTCTACTAATTTTCATATCTGGATTATTTTAAACTCTCTTATACAAAGATGAGCTATAATTTGTCTTCAACTTTCTTAATAAAGGTAGGATCTATCTATCTATCCACACACATATGTACAAACACAATATACATATATGCAATATATGCATACATATCTATATTCGTAAATGTGTAAATATCAATATTCAAATATATATGCAGAAATATGTATACACACACATATACTTGCCCAAAATAATAAAACCAAACTAAAATTCAAAAGTGAAATATTTGGATTTGTGATTTTAGCCAACTTGGGAACAAGAGTCTTTATTACAGAAAGACAAGTCGTTTGAAAACTATTGAAGATACTTAACAGACTTGTGCATGGTCATATTATTATTATGTTTCAGAGACAAGACCTAATGCTCTTTCCATTACCCAGTTGCTAACTTTCTACTACCCAATTGCTATCTTTCCACCATGCCACATTTATTTTAAGTTCATTGTACAAGGAAGGTATTTAGTTATATAAAAAAGAGAATTATTTTTATAAGAAATATAGACCATCTTAACCCATTTGTATTTGTATAATACAGAAATACAGAAAATGTGTAATTTAAAAGTGAAATATTTCTGACAAGAAAAAAATACTTTGAAGTATCATTTATTTGAAAAAAAACTGTCTTTTACTTTTCTCATTAGCAGGTTTGTAAAAGTCCCTTTCTTTTAAAACAGGAATAACTTAGGATGAAACAAGCATATTCAATTAGCAAAAAATAGTGTTTTCTTTAGTGATTGACCTAGAGATTGCCAAGAATCTTATGTGACCTTGGACTTAAATTAAAATGCAGTTACTAATTGGAACCATTTTATGTGCTGTATCTGAAATATTATTTTTTATGGCTTCAGAACTACCAAATCATTAACCTCATTAAGTTTAGAAGAAAAAGAATATAAATGAAAAAAAAGTCTTCTGTCGCTATATCTCCTACTCTTTACCTATACCTCACAATCTTCCACCACTACATGAATTCTTCTGAGACTTTCTAAATGTTGCATTTCAAATTGTATAAAACATATAATATACAAATAAACAATTTCTAGAAACAAATTTTAAGTTACCAATATAAATATATATACATATACAAATATGCAAAACCATAATTGAACGTACATACATACACTATACGTGAAAATGCATGCATGTGTGTATAAACACATGAATATACACATATACCTAGAAACACACATACATATACACAATGTACATATGTGTATACACAAATGGCAATACTTATAATATGACCTATATATACATGAACACACACACACACACACACACACACATATAGCAGTGGAACAGTGACCAAAACATTTAAACTCAAAGATTCTTTTCAAAGAGAGTTAACATTAAGACAGCTATTGAAAGTACAGTAGCAATAGTTTCTGGACCACTGAGGTTTCCAAGTTATTTCTCATAAGTAATATAATAGAGCTCTTGCCACATAACATTACAAGGGGCCCTTTCTGAATACAATACTGAGACATTATAGAAGAAAGAGTCATACCCACTGCATTAAATCAGTCAGTTGAATATATACTTGCTGTGCACTATATACATTTTCCTCTTGATGAGTAATGACTCATCATGGTACTGTGTAGGATAATGAGAAGTGAAAGATTATGACAGACTTTTAATTTTATTCAATTAAGTGAGCCTGTAGACCCAGCCTGCCTTGATGTTTTCTTTGGTGCACAAATGAAACAGATAATTTGGTTTGATGTAAGGCTACAATTTACAGTGATTTTACTCAGATATTTCATCTTTCTCTTTGTGTGTTCACATGGAAGTGATGTATTAAAATAAGTCAAATGTGTTCCTAACTCAGAAATTGGGAAGTTTCCCTCCCCTTTTGGCAAACTTATCTTAAATTAGTTCATAGAAAACTAAAAATTCATTAATTCCAACTCCTTTATTTTATCATATATTATTTCAAGTATATATTTGGATTTTTAGCAAGGCTGTTGACAAATTTTCTCATGATATCCATAGGGTCATAATGAGAAACATGGACTAGAAGATAATGCAGTTATATGAGTTAGCAAACTACATGTAAAGTATTCTGATTAATGTCAAGACATTAGAATGAGGTCTGAAGCAGACTGCCAGAGGGCTGTATTGTGTTAAGTATTTTTATTTGATTTTGTAATAAACAAATGTTACAGGATTATTAATTTAGAGTTAGAACCTTAATGGTCATCTAATCTTATTTCCTCATTTTACCTCTGAAATTTGAGAGGTCAAGAGGAGTAAAGTGGATTTGTCAAAATCATAAAGCTAGTAAAAATTGAGTAAGTTAGGATTTGGACATATACCTCTAAATGTAAATCCGGTGCTTATTGACATGCTTTTTGAAATAGGTGCACAGGATGCAAAACTATGATGATGTTTGATACTGGATAAGAGAATCAGAATTTAAAACAAAACAAACAAACAACAATAATAAAAAAAAGCAAAACTTCAGTAGGCTGGAATAAAGAACCTCAAATTGATATTACTTAAATGTCTGTAAAGGATTACCTCAGGTGCTTTTTCTTACAGATAACCTTTTGTCATCCCCATAACATCATTTTCTCCTTTCTTGCATCATTGAATCTGATTACTTCATGTGTTTTCAGTGGTGTTTGTTGTTCAATTATTCTGTTGTGTCATACTTTTAGTGAACCCATGGACCATAGCATGCCAGTCTCTTCTACTCTCCACTATCTCCTGAAGTCTCTCCAAGTTCATGTCCATTGTTTCCATTACACTATCTATCCATCTCATCCTCTGCCATCCCCCTTTCCTTTTGCCTTCAATTGTTCCCAACATCAGGGTCTTTTCCAATGAGTTTCATCTTCTCATTATGTGGCCAAAATATTTAAGCTTCAGCTTTAGTATTTGACCATCCACTGAATAGCCCGAATTACTTCTTTAAATAATGACTCATTTGACCTTCTTGCTTTCCATGGGACTCTCAAAAATCTTCTTCAATACCGCAGTTCTAAAGCATCGATTCTTTGGCACTCAACTTTCCTTACAATTCAACTCTTACAACCATACATTACCAATGGAAAAACCATAGCCGTCACTATATAGATTTTGTGAGCAAGGTGATGTCTCTGCTTTTTAGTGCTACTTAGATTTGCCATAGCGTTACTTTCAAGGCTTTAGGGTCTTTTAATTGCATGGCTGCAGTCACTGTCTCCAGTGATCTTTGAGCCCGAGAGTATAAAATCTGATACTGCTTCCATTTTTTTTCTTTTTCTAATTGCCAAGGAGGAATGGGACCAGTTGCCAAGATCTCAAGGGTTTGTTTGTTTTTTTGACATTAAACTTCAAACTGGGTTTTATATTATCTATTCAGCTACTAAAGTGATATTTCTAAAAAGCAGATCTAATCATGTCACCCCACCACCCCACTCCAACTCAATAAACTCCAGTTACTTTTTATTGCCTTTAGGATAAAATATGAATGCTCTTTTTGGTATTCAAAGCCCTTCAAAATCTAAGCCTCTTCTATCATTCCAGTTTTCTTACACTCCCGCATGCATTATTTTATACCCTGCATGCATCATTTTACACCCCCGCATGCATTATTTTACAAAGTGACACTGGTTTTTTGATTATTCCATGAACAAAACACTCCATCTATAGGCTCCCAGCATCTTCTCTGGCTGTCCTCCATGCCTGCAACATTCTTCCTCCTCTGCTTTTCCTATTACCTTCCTTGGCTTCCTTTAAGCCTCAACTGAAATTCTACCTTCCACAGGAAACCTTCCTTAACCTTACTTAATATCAATACTTTAACTCTTTTAATTCTGATGTGTGCGCTATATAGCTTGTTTTGTATATATTTGTTTGCATGCAGTCACCCTCATTACATTGTAAGCTCCTTAAGGGAAGGTAATGTCTTTTGCCTTTTTTGTATCCCCAATGCTTAGCATAGTGCTTAGCACATAGTAGGTACTTAATAAATGTTTATTGATGGTTTATCCAGAATTTTTTTTCAAAATATAAATGGAAAATAAATTCTTTGGTCTACTTCTGTGTTTTCATGGTTGTATATATGCACCTTACACAAAAACAACTGTATAAGTGCATAAAAATGGAATTCATAAGTAAATTCATATGAAATTCTGCTGGAAGATTCTTATCTATAATGTAATCACATCTTCTCATCTTTACAACTGAAGATCTTGAATTTTAGGGATATTATTTGATTTGTCCAAACTCCATAGCTCTTACTTAAGCACAGTGATGGTCACAGAGCAGACATTTCATAAATGCATGTTGATTTGACTTACACAACTGGGACAAAAAGTAGCAGAGCCAAGTTTCAAATCTTTACCTTCTAGTTTAAAATTCAGTGCTCTAGCTAACATATATTCATAATACAACAAGAAATAATATAGGCTGATGGAAAAAGAAACAAAAAAAAAGGAAAACCTTGCCTCTTTACTTTATTGTTTGGTCTATTTTTTTCATGTTAAACCCAAAGAGATCTTGGGAATATATGACACTGCTTTGTACGGTTATCTGTAATAGCTGGCTTTTGTCTCTAAATCAAAGGGATTGCTTACTCTCTCAAGGTTGTGGAGGGGTAGGAAGAAATGGAGGGTAGAATATGAAATTAAAAGCTTTTAAAAATGTTAAAAAATTGTTTTTACTATGTATTTGGGAATATGTACATATAAGTAAAATGGTAGTTATAGAAATAATAAGGAATATGAATTAAAGAAACAAAAATGGCAATGAGGAAACAAAGTTATCATTCTTTGCAGAAGATATGATGATATGCTTAGAGAATCCTAGAGTCAACTAAAAAACTAGTTGAAGCAGTTAACAATTTTAGCAAAATTGCAGGCTATAAAACAAACCTATGTACAACATTAACATTTCTATATGCTAAAAAAAAACAACAACTCAGTAGGAAGAGCTAGAAAGAGAAATTCTATTTAAAATAGTGGTTAACAATGTAAAATACTTGGGAGTCTACCTGTCAAGACAAACCAAGGGACTATATGAACAAATTTACAAAACTCTTTTCACACAAATGAAGGCAAATCCAAAAAATGGAGGGATATTAATTTCTTATGTATAGGATGTCAATATTTTAAAAATGACAACTCTATGTATATTAATTTATGTATTCAGTGTTATACCACACTACGAAATTATAAATTTATAGAGCTAGAAAAAATAATAACAAAATTCATCTAGAAGAACGAAAGGTCAAGATTACCAAGGAAATCAATGAAAAAAAGTGAAGGAGTGTGACCTAGCAAGACCATATTTCAAAATATATTACTAAGTGATTGTCATGAAAATAATCTCGTACTGACTAACAGATAGAGTGGTGAATCATTGGAATAGATTAGTTATAAATTACACAATATGCCAAGATAAGGTCAAATGGGATAAGTGATTTAGACATAAATTAGGGGATAGAAGCAAATTAGGGTAGTGTGGAAAAATGTACCTGTCAAATTTATTAGTAAGTGAAGTGTTTATGACCCAAAAAGAGATAGGGAGTATCACAAGAAATAAAAGAAATAATTTTAATTATGAGAAATTAGAATTTTTTTCACAAATGTAAGGGAGCCAAAAACAATAAGGAAAATGGGAAATTTGGGAAAAATTGCAACATTTCTCTGATAAAGGCCTTATTTCTCAAATATGTAGGGAACTGAGTCATATTTATTTTTTAAAAAATGAGGCATTTATTAATTGATAAGTGATCAAGGCATATGAACAGTTTTCAGAAGAAGAAATCATAGTTATCAATAGCTACATGAAAAAATGTTCTAAATCACTATTGATTAGAGAAATGCAAATTAAATTAAAACAACCCTGAGATACCACCTCACACCTATCAGATTGGCTTACATGACAGAAAAAGGAAATGACAAATGCTGTGGAGTACATAGAAAAATTAGCACACTAATGAGCTGTTGGTGTAATTGTGAACTTGTCTAACCATTCTGGGGAATAATTAGAAATTATGTCAAAAGGGCTATAAAACTATCATACTCTCTGACCCAGCAATTCCAATAGTAGGTGTGTATCCCAAAGAGATCAAAGAAAAAAGAAGAGGACCTATATGTATAAAAAATATTTATAAGTAGCTCTTTTTGTTGTGGCAAAGAATTGGAAATTGATGAGATGTCCATCAGTTGTGGAATGGCTGAAGAGGTTGTGGTACATGATTGTGATGGAAAATTATTGTGCTATAAGAAATAATTAGCAGTAAGGTTTCGGAACAAACCAAGATGACCTATATATATTGATATAAAGTGAAGTGAGCAGAACTAGGAGAAATTTGTACACTGTAACAGCAATATTGTAAGAATGCTCAACTGTGATTTAGCTACTGTGGTCAAAACAATGATTCAAGACAACTCCAAAGAACCCATGGTGAGAAAATATTATCCACATCCAGAGAGAGAGAGCTGATGAACAGTGATTGTAGACTAAACCAT
>NW_020953388.1:0-1586 GCF_900497805.2 Vombatus ursinus | reverse complement strand
GAAAGCATGAAAACAAGATGGGTAATGTTAAAGTATGAAAAAAAAAACCACATAGAATAACTCTAATTCTTCTTGGAAGCATAGCTTCCAAATCCAACTCAGATGTTTAGAAAACAAATATATTTTACAAATTCGATTTTGGCTTGTTTTAGATTAAATGAGAAGGAATGCTGAGATGGCACCATGCCTGCCATGCTCAGGGGTAGATACTGTAAGATTCTTAATAAAATAAATGGACCACACTGAATTCCCTGGGTGAAAAGACTAGGAGAGTGGGGAGGCAAAGAGGGAAAGGGGGAGATGTCCTTATGATATGGTTGTGTTAATAATAGGCTGATAGAAGTGAGAATCTTCACAGAATTTTAAGAGCTGAGAGGAATGAAGCATTGCTGAATAAACATAACCCTAGAAAAGAGCTGGGAAATCTGGATACTACTCCAGACTCCATCACGGTGTGACCTTCAACAAGTCATAAAATGTTAGTGGTGAAAGGAGGTTTATAGAATATGGACTCAAAAAGGCCAAATGTTAAAAAGGCCCAAGGTTATTTACAAAGTTAGAGGCAGAACTAGGCTAAGAGACAAGGTCTCTTGACTCTCGGATCACAATTTGTGCACTGCCCTTGATGCTACTCTGTGTAGCTGTTCCACCTATCAAATGAAAAGGATACATCCTCATTTTATTCATTTCTAATCAATACCACTCAATCTTAGATAAGCTTTATATATACATATACTTATAAATATAAATGTGTGTAGAAGATATGTGTGCACATGTAGTTATCCCTTCCACAAAGCGGGGCTGCGGTGCCCCTGCAATAAGGAAATCCACATACAATTTTTTGGCTCTCCCTTCGTACCAGAGAAAAAGTCTCAATTTTTTCTTTTTCTTTTATGGGGTGTTTGCAGTACTTTATTGTAAAATTTGGGTTAAGTATTTGGTCATAGGCTCTGTGTCACCTACTAGCCTTTATGTGTCATCCGTGGCTTCCAAAAAACTCTTAAAATATTCTCATTTGATTTCTTATGCTGACTCATGATATATCAAAAGTCGTGATGTGGAAGGGATAACTGTAGACATATATATAGCACATGTGATCATTTAGAGGAAAGAGACTTTATAAGTATTATTACTTCTCAGTTATGGGAGAAGACTCTGTAGCATGGTGGAAATCCCACTGAACTTTGGAAACAAAAGAAATGGTTAAGTCCCTAACTAGGAGACAATGTGATGCTGTGGAAGACCCAATCAATCAATCAATCACCAAGCCTCATTAAGCAACCACTATGCACCATGCACTGCTCTTCACCTTGGATACAAAGACAAAAGGGAGATGATCCCTGCCCTCAAAGAGCTCATAGCCTACCTGGAGAGAGACAACATATGTGTCCAGAAGTTCAGAAAGAAAACGTATTTTTTAAAAGTACATACAAACTAAACTTAGGTTCAAATGCCAACTCTGCAAGTTACTCTATGTATGCTCTTGAGCTAGACATAAGAGATGTTAACTTCTCTCTGAGCCCTAGTTTTCTTATCTATAAAATGGGAATCAAAAGCTCCGTTCCTGCTCTAAATCTTTGATCCTA
>NW_020953387.1:0-1587 GCF_900497805.2 Vombatus ursinus | reverse complement strand
GAAAGCATGAAAACAAGATGGGTAATGTTAAAGTATGAAAAAAAAAAACCACATAGAATAACTCTAATTCTTCTTGGAAGCATAGCTTCCAAATCCAACTCAGATGTTTAGAAAACAAATATATTTTACAAATTCGATTTTGGCTTGTTTTAGATTAAATGAGAAGGAATGCTGAGATGGCACCATGCCTGCCATGCTCAGGGGTAGATACTGTAAGATTCTTAATAAAATAAATGGACCACACTGAATTCCCTGGGTGAAAAGACTAGGAGAGTGGGGAGGCAAAGAGGGAAAGGGGGAGATGTCCTTATGATATGGTTGTGTTAATAATAGGCTGATAGAAGTGAGAATCTTCACAGAATTTTAAGAGCTGAGAGGAATGAAGCATTGCTGAATAAACATAACCCTAGAAAAGAGCTGGGAAATCTGGATACTACTCCAGACTCCATCACGGTGTGACCTTCAACAAGTCATAAAATGTTAGTGGTGAAAGGAGGTTTATAGAATATGGACTCAAAAAGGCCAAATGTTAAAAAGGCCCAAGGTTATTTACAAAGTTAGAGGCAGAACTAGGCTAAGAGACAAGGTCTCTTGACTCTCGGATCACAATTTGTGCACTGCCCTTGATGCTACTCTGTGTAGCTGTTCCACCTATCAAATGAAAAGGATACATCCTCATTTTATTCATTTCTAATCAATACCACTCAATCTTAGATAAGCTTTATATATACATATACTTATAAATATAAATGTGTGTAGAAGATATGTGTGCACATGTAGTTATCCCTTCCACAAAGCGGGGCTGCGGTGCCCCTGCAATAAGGAAATCCACATACAATTTTTTGGCTCTCCCTTCGTACCAGAGAAAAAGTCTCAATTTTTTCTTTTTCTTTTATGGGGTGTTTGCAGTACTTTATTGTAAAATTTGGGTTAAGTATTTGGTCATAGGCTCTGTGTCACCTACTAGCCTTTATGTGTCATCCGTGGCTTCCAAAAAACTCTTAAAATATTCTCATTTGATTTCTTATGCTGACTCATGATATATCAAAAGTCGTGATGTGGAAGGGATAACTGTAGACATATATATAGCACATGTGATCATTTAGAGGAAAGAGACTTTATAAGTATTATTACTTCTCAGTTATGGGAGAAGACTCTGTAGCATGGTGGAAATCCCACTGAACTTTGGAAACAAAAGAAATGGTTAAGTCCCTAACTAGGAGACAATGTGATGCTGTGGAAGACCCAATCAATCAATCAATCACCAAGCCTCATTAAGCAACCACTATGCACCATGCACTGCTCTTCACCTTGGATACAAAGACAAAAGGGAGATGATCCCTGCCCTCAAAGAGCTCATAGCCTACCTGGAGAGAGACAACATATGTGTCCAGAAGTTCAGAAAGAAAACGTATTTTTTAAAAGTACATACAAACTAAACTTAGGTTCAAATGCCAACTCTGCAAGTTACTCTATGTATGCTCTTGAGCTAGACATAAGAGATGTTAACTTCTCTCTGAGCCCTAGTTTTCTTATCTATAAAATGGGAATCAAAAGCTCCGTTCCTGCTCTAAATCTTTGATCCTA
>NW_020953386.1:0-3186 GCF_900497805.2 Vombatus ursinus | reverse complement strand
ACACACACACACACACACACACACACACACACACACACACACACATCTCCCTATCCTAGATATTTCAATAACTCACTTAATTTTCAGTGTCTTTCAGTTTACTTTTCAGCATGTTCATCACACATGGAATTAGAAAGGATTGGGTTGGACACTGGATTTGGGTCTTGCTTGGCTCTACAATCTTTTTTTTTTTAATGGGCTGATTTGGGGTTTATTCCACCAACCCTTCTCCCCTCCCCTACTTCAGAAAAAAATAAAAACAAACAAAACCCTACATTCCAGATCCTATTTTTAAAAAAATACTTATAATTTGATTTCCTGGGAAACAATTTCATCTGTTTCTCAAGAACTATTTCTTTGGTCACTCTCCTTTCTCTTCTCCTCCTCCCCCCAAATATCAGTGACCAGGGGACTTGGTGGAGTTCTCCCATTTCTATATCATTAGATCAAAAGATAGCCAACATGTAGATTTATATAAACCCTTCTCCTATGTCTTAGGTATTCCTGAAGGCGTGCTTTGGGACACATGGAGACCAACAAGGCCATTGTGGGTGTGGCCCCAGGTCTCCACAGGTGCTAAGGCTAAGGGAACAAAGTTATTGCCTTCCTTTTTACAAAATAGTGGTAGGGGACCTGGAGCTTCCACGCTGACAGCAAACCAGTATCAACTGGCAGGGACATGGGTTTAAATGTTCCTGCAAAGCCCTATAAAAGCTGAATATTCAGGACCTCCCAAAAAAAACAATTTAACAAAAGCTTCCCTTTCTGAATGGAAGGGCCATATCCCTCCAGTCAGTCATTCCGCTGCAACAAAATACATGTCTATGGATGGAGACAATCTTCCCCACTGTCTAGTTGTCTCAGCAAATGTCTATTTACCCTCATTAACTTTTTTTTTTCCTTTTCCTCAACCTGAAACCATCAGGTATGAGTCAGAGAACAATCATTAACTTTTACAGCTTCCATACAAATCCACCTACTCACATAAGAGAATGAAGTATTGACTTGCAAGGTAGCCAGAGACAAAAATCCTCTAAGAAAAAATGAAGGGGGAGGGTATGACAGAGAGAACTCTACAAAGTTCTATCTGGAGCAGGGGTGGGAGGTGGGGGGCAACAAACACCAACCACATTCACTGTTTTTCAATTTAGGGCTGCAACCTTTTAAAAGAGTTGATTTTCTGCTTGTATATGCTGACATACAACTCAAAATTTCTATCATCATAACAGAAGAGGGTAATATTTTTCTTCCCAACATCAAAATGTAAAAATCAACCATTTCTTAAATTGCAGAGAGTAAACCGAATCCAGTCTCCGGGGCTTGTAGTAAACACATTTCCACCAGAGATAAACATATGGGGGCTACTACGCTGACACATGTTCCTAACACAGCATTTTTCATTAAAAGTTGCTACACTAACACTCATAAAATGATGCCCAATCATTATTACTTCACTTAGCAGTCACTGTGCGGCAACTCATAACGAATTAATTTGCATTAATGTGGGCTTCATGTGTATTTCCCTGAGCATTCCATTGTGATTCAGGCTTCATAAAAGTGAAATGAAAATAAAAAAACGGTGCCTTGTATTTCACTTTCCAAAACAAACCAACCCACCCAAAGACCTGCATATATCTTCTAGATTTTAAAACATTTTTTTTTGCTAATATATTTAGTGCATCATAATTGGCCCAGCATGGAGGAATCTAGTTATCTTCTCAGTAAATATTTATAGCATCATTCTTTCCCATTCATTCTGCATTTTCTTAGAGAATCTCACTGTAGCCTACATCTGCAATTCATTGACTTTACAATTTACCACATGTTGAGATGGGAGAGGTCTTAGCTCCATTTGAATCACTGCACAAATATGCAAGTGATTTATCAGTTTAAAACTGAAGACTGCAGGAGGACTCCACTTCTGAACATGACTCTTCCTGGCAAAGCATGGACAATTACAGTATGCACTAATTAAGCTCTGTGAATGTGCTGTGCCCTGGTAATGCCTACCAGGCCTCAAATTTATTTTCATGATGCCAAACTTTAGCAAGCAATTTAACTCATTCAGGGCTGATTCAGCCATGAATGCCCAAGTGACTTGGGTGAACCCCCTCCATCCTCATTAGGCAGCTTAGGGATCTCTAAGACAAAAGAATGAGATATGACAGATTGAATTATCCATGTAAAATTAGATGAGCCAGAGAAGAGAAAAATATCAAGGGAAATCTGAAAAACACCACTGATGATAGATAACCTGTTCAAAGGTCCTACACAACACCATATTCATAAAGTCCTGTTAAGGGATTCCTATCTGTCCCTGAGGGCTAGTAAGTTTCAGGATTCCATTGATTAGGAAATAAACCCTCCCAGGCTCTGCCTATTATGTTTGGTTTTGGGGGAGGGAGAACAGCACAAAATGACAGGGCCCATCAGGTTCCTGAATTCCTTCAATATCTATAATTTGCACATAACTTCACAGTCAAAAAAAAAAAAGAAAAAAAGAAATCAGTCCTCTCACTCTGACCCTCTTTCTCTGGTCTTCCTGTTTTCCTATCTGTGATCATTATGTGAGGCAAATGCAGGAAGATGTCACAAATAAAAAGATTTTCCTTTACAGAAATTAAAATCTGGAAACAGATACTCCTTTTTTCACTGATCAGTCCAATGCCGAACCTGCCCCCATTATTTTAAACAACTATTTCATTAGAACGTGTTAGGTGATCGAGAGAGAGAGTGAGCAAAGCAGTACTTTTTCTCTGTCTTCCCTCCCTCCCCTATGTCTTTCACTACCAGCATGAATTCCTAACCCTCAAGAAGCAGTCCCTGGATCCCTAACTTCTGGATGAATCTGTGGTACAAATATGCTTTCCCCCAAGTTTGTAACCTCTCTCCTCACATTATTATGGCCCCCCCCAGTTTGGATTTTTCAGCATACTCCCCGCCCCCAGATACCAGTTCTCTTCCCCACCCCCAGTTTTCTCCTCTTCTCCCACCCTCAAATAAGCTTAGCTTTTTCCCTTAGTCTAGGTTCCCAAGGCTTTTTAATCAGTTCCCCCTCCCCCTCTCCCTCTCAAAAAAGCTCAATATCTCAAGATGTTAACTGGTGCCCTGTGTGTGTGTTTTCTCCCTTTCCAGCTCAGTGGTACATCAATAAATTAAAGAGCAGTTCCCCGTATCAGGTTTCTT
>NW_020953385.1:0-5142 GCF_900497805.2 Vombatus ursinus | reverse complement strand
CAATACAGGCAGTGTTGTTCTCTAAAAACGAGAGATGAAGAAACCTGTACAACTTTGTTTTTAAAACTGCATTGTTCCCAGTCCCTGCTTGAATTCTCAGGACTGAAAGTGTTAACCCTAACCGGAATAAGAGTATCAACATAAAGTGAAAAGTGAGGGTACCCTGAGACTCAGATTTAGGAGGTGGGACTGGGAGAAGAGAATGAAGGAAAAAAAGCTTTGTGATATTTCCCCCTCCCATCTCATTGCTTATAATTAATGAAAGAAATTTGACCCACTGCCAGTGTCTATGGACCTTGTATATTATAAGGCCAGCGTGGCGTCAAATATCTTAACATTCATAAGTGTTATAGGCTGTAAATAAACCCTGTGGATTTATGACCCGGTGGCTCTTGCCAGCAAATGACTGGGGCACATTTCTTTCAGCAGCCCTGGTGAGGTGCAAGTTAGCTTTTGGTTGTAAAATTAGCCAAACAAACGTGCCCAATTAAAAGTCAAAGTTTAAGGTTTGCTTACATATTTGCCACTATTCACTACCCCTAAGAAAAATACAGGCTCACCTACCCTCCAAAGAGACAGAGAACTTTTAAATCCCCTCCCTCCCCCACCCTTGCTAAAAACTCAGGAAACAAGTTTCCTCCAAATAGTTATAAATGTGGCTCCAAATATTGTCTGATTCTCCTCCCCCTCATACATGCACACACATATACACACACACATACTCTGAAAAATGACCCATGCAGCATTTGAAAATGTTTATTTATTCCTCAACACCATAGTTTAAAAAAAAAAAAGGCAAATTCCCTCCTTGCCTGTTTCTCTGCCTGAAGCTGCCTGGGCCTCTCTCTCTTTCCCTTCCCCCAATATAATGTCATCTACTTCCTGTGTAGGAGAGAGCATTTGCTAAATCCAGGTTGTCTCATACTTAACTGCCAATAATCCAACTTCCACATAACTTCCAGACAGCTGGGAAAAGGTCCTCTGAGTTTTAGTCATGGTTCAGAAACACACGTCCACACAAAAACGCACAGCTGCTCTGTTTTCTCTACACTGCATTTTTAATATGATTTGGGGGCCCTGTTGTGAAACATCTGACAAAACGTAAAATCCGTTTAGAGACCTTCCAGTTTACATGCTGCCAGTGTGGAAGTGGAGTTCCATGGGTTCTGTCCCTGCCCCCCCCAAAACTGAGAAATCGATGAACTTGGTGTTAACTCAGAGTTAGCCCCTGGAATGTATGAAGGCATTCAGAAACTCCCTCGAAAGGCCTCTACTGTAATTCTACAAGCAAAGATCGACTCAGTGCAACTCTTAAAATGTGAAATTTCTAGGGCAAATATTATTTTTAATGAAGTGCAGGGGTCCAATTATTCTGCTCACTCACAGTGCTACATTATTTCGTTTTGCAAGCTCCCTCAAACTTTACAGCAACTTTTCCCCAGCCCACTCAGAAAATGCACCGACTACAATAGCACTGTCAATGGAGTCCAAAGAAATTAAAATCCAGGTGGAAATGAAGAGAGGCCAGACTGTTTGCTTCAGACATGGAATCTAGTCTGAACTGGAGATAGAACAGATGAGGAAGCCTCCTCACTCCATCGAGCAGGTAACAGTTTCCCCCAAACATACTCTTCCTAAACATAAATTCAAGTCTTCATAAATTCACCACTGCACATCATTTTAGAAATTAAAGAAAAAGCAAATAACTGACATATTTAGCTGTAACTACTTTATTGAACTAATGAGCTACTATGAAAACCATAATCTACATAGTAGATATTAAACCTCAAACCAAATAAAGATTAGCAAAGAATTAATACCAACATATTGAGACTGAAATCAAAATAGGCTGGCCATAAATATTTCTGAAGGAGATGAAAAACAATTAGCATAAATACCAAAGAAGGGCAAGAACACCTGTTCTTTTTCAGGGGCGATAAGCATTTTATTGTTCTCTATTTAAAATGTAATGACCTGTGTAATTACAGTAATATTACATTGTTATGTAGGGGCTTGGAATGTCACACTTTGAAAAGTGTTGTCAAAACAATCAGAGGGAAAAGAAGCGGGGTGGACTGGGAGGGGGAGGTAAAGGAGGACCACCATTAACCCTTCACACTCCTGTCCCCAAAGCTTTAGTCTTGGGCTTCTGCTCTGGGAAACATCCATTTTTCATATATCTATGAAGAAAAAGTTTCTTGGCTAAAAAAAAGGCATCCAGGTGATTAAGTTACCCTTGATTTTGCTGAAATGAAGGATTCCAAATTTTAAAAAAAAGCATTTGCTTTTTCTATCTAGTAGCAAACAGATCACTTGAAAAATAAATTACTTTGGATAATGGAAGCTGCAAAAACCCTAACAGGTAAGCTCTAAACAAGCAAAGACCTCTTGGAAATCGAGACTCCCACACTCTTCTCTACTGTTTGCAAGTACCAATTAGACTGGCTCTTTGAGATTTTTTTAAAGTCCCTTGTTTCATTTTTAACTCTAAAATGAAAACAGTTTCCTTTTATCCTCAATATACAAATGTTACCAAAATTCTGCAATCTGCAGCTAGATCACTTCCTATCTAGTTAACTAGCCCTCTCCTTAATGTGTCTCCATTCGAATCTGTATTGTTAAAAGCCATTCACATTACTGTATCAAAGGGTAAATTAATGTTATGCAGAAATTTTTGTCGTTTTAAAATAAAATTATTACTATCAAGCTTTATGGAGTCTTCAGCAATTAAAGTATTATTCTTGAGATAATGTATTATTCATCATAAGCTGATTTAATGATACTCCTTAATTCTTTACATTCTTAAACAGAAAAGCAGAAATCAGGGTTCTAGGGAGTTTGCTTCTGAGCGGCAAGCAGCTGCTCCCAGGTAGATTCAGAAGTAACAGAAATTCTAGTAAACAGCATCAACAAGGCCCAAGAAATGAGTAAAGAACACATTGCTAATTTGTCTTTCCATCTTGCTCTTGAAAACCAGAAGCCAAAACAGCATAAGGCCAACACAAATTTCTGATGGTCACTGAAAGTCTGCTGTCTGCTCTCTATATATTCCTCCCTGCAGCAAATCTGGAATTCAAAGCTGGCACCTCAGATAGAAGGTGTCAAGAGACCAGGATGCCACAGAGCAGCTATCTCGATTTAATCTAAATTATTCAGCTTTTGGGCCTAAATAAATAACTTTAATTCCAGGAAGCCCACAATTAAAAATTAAGTTAATAAGGTATGCTTAGCGCAGGGGGAAAAGTAAATACCAGGACAGATGTATTGGTGTTTGAGATGCAAATACGAAAATTGCCTATTGAGTACAAAACAGCCTTTTTTAGGCTCAATGTGATGTCACACTACAAGGCCACCTGCTATGTCAACAATAAAATAACTAGAAGTTTTCCTGTACCTACTAATTCCCACAAAAAGGAATAATTGTAGGGAGTCATTTTTAATAGAGGGGAAAATAATAATTTGATGATCAAGATATACCTTATTTTTTTTAACTACTGGAAAGTCTCCACTTTTAGGTTTTAAAAAAAATTTAAGCTGAATTGCAGCTGTATTTGTCAAAGAAAGAAAAAGAAAGAAAGGAAGGAAGAAAGGCCACCAAGCCAAAATCCAGCATCTTGAACGGAACATCTCCCTTAGTTTTAATCACTGTCAAGTAAGTGCCATTCAAACAAGATTTGAAACGGAAAAATAAATACTCTTTCCCAGAAACTCTCAAATTCGGGTAAAAGGAGATAGGAATTAAGTCTCTCTCCTAAGGTTACTTTGTAATATTTTGCTCGGTTTTTGTCTTGTCACAAACCATCAGATTTTGATCCCAGTGCTCACACGTAAAGAACCCCATACACAGAAGCTTCCAAGAAAAAGACAAAGTAATCAATCTATGCTTCCCCTCAGAACTCCAATCACTACAGCGCATAAGCAGTCACTCTAGCTCCCATGCATCTTTAAGGAGCAGAGCAGGCTTTTAGATGCCATCTAAGAGGAAGTCAGCGACAGGCGAGTCTTCTCAGCTTCCCATGCATGCAAGTGGGGGGGAGTGAGAAGTGGGGCGAGACAGGGAAGGTAACTATTTCTCATTTCCCAACCATAAAAATAGACCAATCTAGCATGCCCCTGCTCTTTTCTAGTGGTTTAAAAAAAATCACAAACAAGTAAAACCTGATGGTTAATATTTTAATGGTATAAAACACTTGTAGATGATAGATTCAATTTAAGACCTCGGCCATTAACACGGATGTATTATTTCAAACTGCTATCTCGAGTTACCAAAAAAGAAAAAAAAAGTGTAAATAACATAGGCACGGGGTAGGGGTGGGGGCGGGGGGGGGAGCTAGGCGACCCAGAGAAGGTGAAACAACCCGGGGAGAGCCATGCACAAACAAGTATTAACGTTTTGTTCTTTCCAGGGGGTTGGCAAGCCAGGCCCCGAGTGGGGTGAGATTTTTTTTTTTTAGGGGGAGGGAAGGGAGGAAGAAGAGGAAGAGAGAAAAGTAGGCAAGGATGAAAAGGGGGGGGGAACTACTCTTAAAAACAAAAATGTCAGTGGCATCGCAGGAGATCGGGTGGGAGTGTATGCACGCTGCAGGAAGCTGACAGAAGGCACCGGGAAGCCCGGCTCTTCCTTCCTCGTGCCCCCTAAGTTGAGGAGGATCCTTATTCAGCACTCTCTAGCACTGAACCTCACTGCCCCGCCTCAGTCACCAAGGGGATCTTTCTAGGCTTTTCTCAGTTGTATCATGTTTTTAAAAAATCCCTCGAAGTATTTTTGACTCTCCTTAAGTCCCCGAGAGGAGACAAAACGAGCGGCACACAACAAGTAAAGGACGCAATCAGCAAGGCTCCCCCCACTCCCATCCTCACCCTGGCCTCCCACCTCGACCCCCACAGCGGCACGGCATGGGGGGACAGGAGGCACAGGGCGATGCCAAGTTCCCTTCTACTCTGCACTGCTGGCCCACTGTGGCCGTGCTTCCCTCGGCCCTGAGGTTGGAAAGCGGAGCCAGGAGTCAGCAAGCAGCCTCAGGGCCACCAAGTTTGCAGAGACAAGTCGATGAAGCCTGACCTTGCAAGGGAAGAGGGAGGAGATGCTGGGGGAGGGGGGGGAAGGAGTAATACTAACAATACTCGTGAGGATAAATAAAT
>NW_020953384.1:0-3187 GCF_900497805.2 Vombatus ursinus | reverse complement strand
ACACACACACACACACACACACACACACACACACACACACACACATCTCCCTATCCTAGATATTTCAATAACTCACTTAATTTTCAGTGTCTTTCAGTTTACTTTTCAGCATGTTCATCACACATGGAATTAGAAAGGATTGGGTTGGACACTGGATTTGGGTCTTGCTTGGCTCTACAATCTTTTTTTTTTAATGGGCTGATTTGGGGTTTATTCCACCAACCCTTCTCCCCTCCCCTACTTCAGAAAAAAATAAAAACAAACAAAACCCTACATTCCAGATCCTATTTTTAAAAAAATACTTATAATTTGATTTCCTGGGAAACAATTTCATCTGTTTCTCAAGAACTATTTCTTTGGTCACTCTCCTTTCTCTTCTCCTCCTCCCCCCAAATATCAGTGACCAGGGGACTTGGTGGAGTTCTCCCATTTCTATATCATTAGATCAAAAGATAGCCAACATGTAGATTTATATAAACCCTTCTCCTATGTCTTAGGTATTCCTGAAGGCGTGCTTTGGGACACATGGAGACCAACAAGGCCATTGTGGGTGTGGCCCCAGGTCTCCACAGGTGCTAAGGCTAAGGGAACAAAGTTATTGCCTTCCTTTTTACAAAATAGTGGTAGGGGACCTGGAGCTTCCACGCTGACAGCAAACCAGTATCAACTGGCAGGGACATGGGTTTAAATGTTCCTGCAAAGCCCTATAAAAGCTGAATATTCAGGACCTCCCAAAAAAAAACAATTTAACAAAAGCTTCCCTTTCTGAATGGAAGGGCCATATCCCTCCAGTCAGTCATTCCGCTGCAACAAAATACATGTCTATGGATGGAGACAATCTTCCCCACTGTCTAGTTGTCTCAGCAAATGTCTATTTACCCTCATTAACTTTTTTTTTTCCTTTTCCTCAACCTGAAACCATCAGGTATGAGTCAGAGAACAATCATTAACTTTTACAGCTTCCATACAAATCCACCTACTCACATAAGAGAATGAAGTATTGACTTGCAAGGTAGCCAGAGACAAAAATCCTCTAAGAAAAAATGAAGGGGGAGGGTATGACAGAGAGAACTCTACAAAGTTCTATCTGGAGCAGGGGTGGGAGGTGGGGGGCAACAAACACCAACCACATTCACTGTTTTTCAATTTAGGGCTGCAACCTTTTAAAAGAGTTGATTTTCTGCTTGTATATGCTGACATACAACTCAAAATTTCTATCATCATAACAGAAGAGGGTAATATTTTTCTTCCCAACATCAAAATGTAAAAATCAACCATTTCTTAAATTGCAGAGAGTAAACCGAATCCAGTCTCCGGGGCTTGTAGTAAACACATTTCCACCAGAGATAAACATATGGGGGCTACTACGCTGACACATGTTCCTAACACAGCATTTTTCATTAAAAGTTGCTACACTAACACTCATAAAATGATGCCCAATCATTATTACTTCACTTAGCAGTCACTGTGCGGCAACTCATAACGAATTAATTTGCATTAATGTGGGCTTCATGTGTATTTCCCTGAGCATTCCATTGTGATTCAGGCTTCATAAAAGTGAAATGAAAATAAAAAAACGGTGCCTTGTATTTCACTTTCCAAAACAAACCAACCCACCCAAAGACCTGCATATATCTTCTAGATTTTAAAACATTTTTTTTTGCTAATATATTTAGTGCATCATAATTGGCCCAGCATGGAGGAATCTAGTTATCTTCTCAGTAAATATTTATAGCATCATTCTTTCCCATTCATTCTGCATTTTCTTAGAGAATCTCACTGTAGCCTACATCTGCAATTCATTGACTTTACAATTTACCACATGTTGAGATGGGAGAGGTCTTAGCTCCATTTGAATCACTGCACAAATATGCAAGTGATTTATCAGTTTAAAACTGAAGACTGCAGGAGGACTCCACTTCTGAACATGACTCTTCCTGGCAAAGCATGGACAATTACAGTATGCACTAATTAAGCTCTGTGAATGTGCTGTGCCCTGGTAATGCCTACCAGGCCTCAAATTTATTTTCATGATGCCAAACTTTAGCAAGCAATTTAACTCATTCAGGGCTGATTCAGCCATGAATGCCCAAGTGACTTGGGTGAACCCCCTCCATCCTCATTAGGCAGCTTAGGGATCTCTAAGACAAAAGAATGAGATATGACAGATTGAATTATCCATGTAAAATTAGATGAGCCAGAGAAGAGAAAAATATCAAGGGAAATCTGAAAAACACCACTGATGATAGATAACCTGTTCAAAGGTCCTACACAACACCATATTCATAAAGTCCTGTTAAGGGATTCCTATCTGTCCCTGAGGGCTAGTAAGTTTCAGGATTCCATTGATTAGGAAATAAACCCTCCCAGGCTCTGCCTATTATGTTTGGTTTTGGGGGAGGGAGAACAGCACAAAATGACAGGGCCCATCAGGTTCCTGAATTCCTTCAATATCTATAATTTGCACATAACTTCACAGTCAAAAAAAAAAAAGAAAAAAAGAAATCAGTCCTCTCACTCTGACCCTCTTTCTCTGGTCTTCCTGTTTTCCTATCTGTGATCATTATGTGAGGCAAATGCAGGAAGATGTCACAAATAAAAAGATTTTCCTTTACAGAAATTAAAATCTGGAAACAGATACTCCTTTTTTCACTGATCAGTCCAATGCCGAACCTGCCCCCATTATTTTAAACAACTATTTCATTAGAACGTGTTAGGTGATCGAGAGAGAGAGTGAGCAAAGCAGTACTTTTTCTCTGTCTTCCCTCCCTCCCCTATGTCTTTCACTACCAGCATGAATTCCTAACCCTCAAGAAGCAGTCCCTGGATCCCTAACTTCTGGATGAATCTGTGGTACAAATATGCTTTCCCCCAAGTTTGTAACCTCTCTCCTCACATTATTATGGCCCCCCCCAGTTTGGATTTTTCAGCATACTCCCCGCCCCCAGATACCAGTTCTCTTCCCCACCCCCAGTTTTCTCCTCTTCTCCCACCCTCAAATAAGCTTAGCTTTTTCCCTTAGTCTAGGTTCCCAAGGCTTTTTAATCAGTTCCCCCTCCCCCTCTCCCTCTCAAAAAAAGCTCAATATCTCAAGATGTTAACTGGTGCCCTGTGTGTGTGTTTTCTCCCTTTCCAGCTCAGTGGTACATCAATAAATTAAAGAGCAGTTCCCCGTATCAGGTTTCTT
>NW_020953383.1:0-5147 GCF_900497805.2 Vombatus ursinus | reverse complement strand
CAATACAGGCAGTGTTGTTCTCTAAAAACGAGAGATGAAGAAACCTGTACAACTTTGTTTTTAAAACTGCATTGTTCCCAGTCCCTGCTTGAATTCTCAGGACTGAAAGTGTTAACCCTAACCGGAATAAGAGTATCAACATAAAGTGAAAAGTGAGGGTACCCTGAGACTCAGATTTAGGAGGTGGGACTGGGAGAAGAGAATGAAGGAAAAAAAGCTTTGTGATATTTCCCCCTCCCATCTCATTGCTTATAATTAATGAAAGAAATTTGACCCACTGCCAGTGTCTATGGACCTTGTATATTATAAGGCCAGCGTGGCGTCAAATATCTTAACATTCATAAGTGTTATAGGCTGTAAATAAACCCTGTGGATTTATGACCCGGTGGCTCTTGCCAGCAAATGACTGGGGCACATTTCTTTCAGCAGCCCTGGTGAGGTGCAAGTTAGCTTTTGGTTGTAAAATTAGCCAAACAAACGTGCCCAATTAAAAGTCAAAGTTTAAGGTTTGCTTACATATTTGCCACTATTCACTACCCCTAAGAAAAATACAGGCTCACCTACCCTCCAAAGAGACAGAGAACTTTTAAATCCCCTCCCTCCCCCACCCTTGCTAAAAACTCAGGAAACAAGTTTCCTCCAAATAGTTATAAATGTGGCTCCAAATATTGTCTGATTCTCCTCCCCCTCATACATGCACACACATATACACACACACATACTCTGAAAAATGACCCATGCAGCATTTGAAAATGTTTATTTATTCCTCAACACCATAGTTTAAAAAAAAAAAAAGGCAAATTCCCTCCTTGCCTGTTTCTCTGCCTGAAGCTGCCTGGGCCTCTCTCTCTTTCCCTTCCCCCAATATAATGTCATCTACTTCCTGTGTAGGAGAGAGCATTTGCTAAATCCAGGTTGTCTCATACTTAACTGCCAATAATCCAACTTCCACATAACTTCCAGACAGCTGGGAAAAGGTCCTCTGAGTTTTAGTCATGGTTCAGAAACACACGTCCACACAAAAACGCACAGCTGCTCTGTTTTCTCTACACTGCATTTTTAATATGATTTGGGGGCCCTGTTGTGAAACATCTGACAAAACGTAAAATCCGTTTAGAGACCTTCCAGTTTACATGCTGCCAGTGTGGAAGTGGAGTTCCATGGGTTCTGTCCCTGCCCCCCCCCAAAACTGAGAAATCGATGAACTTGGTGTTAACTCAGAGTTAGCCCCTGGAATGTATGAAGGCATTCAGAAACTCCCTCGAAAGGCCTCTACTGTAATTCTACAAGCAAAGATCGACTCAGTGCAACTCTTAAAATGTGAAATTTCTAGGGCAAATATTATTTTTAATGAAGTGCAGGGGTCCAATTATTCTGCTCACTCACAGTGCTACATTATTTCGTTTTGCAAGCTCCCTCAAACTTTACAGCAACTTTTCCCCAGCCCACTCAGAAAATGCACCGACTACAATAGCACTGTCAATGGAGTCCAAAGAAATTAAAATCCAGGTGGAAATGAAGAGAGGCCAGACTGTTTGCTTCAGACATGGAATCTAGTCTGAACTGGAGATAGAACAGATGAGGAAGCCTCCTCACTCCATCGAGCAGGTAACAGTTTCCCCCAAACATACTCTTCCTAAACATAAATTCAAGTCTTCATAAATTCACCACTGCACATCATTTTAGAAATTAAAGAAAAAGCAAATAACTGACATATTTAGCTGTAACTACTTTATTGAACTAATGAGCTACTATGAAAACCATAATCTACATAGTAGATATTAAACCTCAAACCAAATAAAGATTAGCAAAGAATTAATACCAACATATTGAGACTGAAATCAAAATAGGCTGGCCATAAATATTTCTGAAGGAGATGAAAAACAATTAGCATAAATACCAAAGAAGGGCAAGAACACCTGTTCTTTTTCAGGGGCGATAAGCATTTTATTGTTCTCTATTTAAAATGTAATGACCTGTGTAATTACAGTAATATTACATTGTTATGTAGGGGCTTGGAATGTCACACTTTGAAAAGTGTTGTCAAAACAATCAGAGGGAAAAGAAGCGGGGTGGACTGGGAGGGGGAGGTAAAGGAGGACCACCATTAACCCTTCACACTCCTGTCCCCAAAGCTTTAGTCTTGGGCTTCTGCTCTGGGAAACATCCATTTTTCATATATCTATGAAGAAAAAGTTTCTTGGCTAAAAAAAAGGCATCCAGGTGATTAAGTTACCCTTGATTTTGCTGAAATGAAGGATTCCAAATTTTAAAAAAAAGCATTTGCTTTTTCTATCTAGTAGCAAACAGATCACTTGAAAAATAAATTACTTTGGATAATGGAAGCTGCAAAAACCCTAACAGGTAAGCTCTAAACAAGCAAAGACCTCTTGGAAATCGAGACTCCCACACTCTTCTCTACTGTTTGCAAGTACCAATTAGACTGGCTCTTTGAGATTTTTTTAAAGTCCCTTGTTTCATTTTTAACTCTAAAATGAAAACAGTTTCCTTTTATCCTCAATATACAAATGTTACCAAAATTCTGCAATCTGCAGCTAGATCACTTCCTATCTAGTTAACTAGCCCTCTCCTTAATGTGTCTCCATTCGAATCTGTATTGTTAAAAGCCATTCACATTACTGTATCAAAGGGTAAATTAATGTTATGCAGAAATTTTTGTCGTTTTAAAATAAAATTATTACTATCAAGCTTTATGGAGTCTTCAGCAATTAAAGTATTATTCTTGAGATAATGTATTATTCATCATAAGCTGATTTAATGATACTCCTTAATTCTTTACATTCTTAAACAGAAAAGCAGAAATCAGGGTTCTAGGGAGTTTGCTTCTGAGCGGCAAGCAGCTGCTCCCAGGTAGATTCAGAAGTAACAGAAATTCTAGTAAACAGCATCAACAAGGCCCAAGAAATGAGTAAAGAACACATTGCTAATTTGTCTTTCCATCTTGCTCTTGAAAACCAGAAGCCAAAACAGCATAAGGCCAACACAAATTTCTGATGGTCACTGAAAGTCTGCTGTCTGCTCTCTATATATTCCTCCCTGCAGCAAATCTGGAATTCAAAGCTGGCACCTCAGATAGAAGGTGTCAAGAGACCAGGATGCCACAGAGCAGCTATCTCGATTTAATCTAAATTATTCAGCTTTTGGGCCTAAATAAATAACTTTAATTCCAGGAAGCCCACAATTAAAAATTAAGTTAATAAGGTATGCTTAGCGCAGGGGGAAAAGTAAATACCAGGACAGATGTATTGGTGTTTGAGATGCAAATACGAAAATTGCCTATTGAGTACAAAACAGCCTTTTTTAGGCTCAATGTGATGTCACACTACAAGGCCACCTGCTATGTCAACAATAAAATAACTAGAAGTTTTCCTGTACCTACTAATTCCCACAAAAAGGAATAATTGTAGGGAGTCATTTTTAATAGAGGGGAAAATAATAATTTGATGATCAAGATATACCTTATTTTTTTTAACTACTGGAAAGTCTCCACTTTTAGGTTTTAAAAAAAATTTAAGCTGAATTGCAGCTGTATTTGTCAAAGAAAGAAAAAGAAAGAAAGGAAGGAAGAAAGGCCACCAAGCCAAAATCCAGCATCTTGAACGGAACATCTCCCTTAGTTTTAATCACTGTCAAGTAAGTGCCATTCAAACAAGATTTGAAACGGAAAAATAAATACTCTTTCCCAGAAACTCTCAAATTCGGGTAAAAGGAGATAGGAATTAAGTCTCTCTCCTAAGGTTACTTTGTAATATTTTGCTCGGTTTTTGTCTTGTCACAAACCATCAGATTTTGATCCCAGTGCTCACACGTAAAGAACCCCATACACAGAAGCTTCCAAGAAAAAGACAAAGTAATCAATCTATGCTTCCCCTCAGAACTCCAATCACTACAGCGCATAAGCAGTCACTCTAGCTCCCATGCATCTTTAAGGAGCAGAGCAGGCTTTTAGATGCCATCTAAGAGGAAGTCAGCGACAGGCGAGTCTTCTCAGCTTCCCATGCATGCAAGTGGGGGGGAGTGAGAAGTGGGGCGAGACAGGGAAGGTAACTATTTCTCATTTCCCAACCATAAAAATAGACCAATCTAGCATGCCCCTGCTCTTTTCTAGTGGTTTAAAAAAAATCACAAACAAGTAAAACCTGATGGTTAATATTTTAATGGTATAAAACACTTGTAGATGATAGATTCAATTTAAGACCTCGGCCATTAACACGGATGTATTATTTCAAACTGCTATCTCGAGTTACCAAAAAAGAAAAAAAAAGTGTAAATAACATAGGCACGGGGTAGGGGTGGGGGCGGGGGGGGGGGAGCTAGGCGACCCAGAGAAGGTGAAACAACCCGGGGAGAGCCATGCACAAACAAGTATTAACGTTTTGTTCTTTCCAGGGGGTTGGCAAGCCAGGCCCCGAGTGGGGTGAGATTTTTTTTTTTTAGGGGGAGGGAAGGGAGGAAGAAGAGGAAGAGAGAAAAGTAGGCAAGGATGAAAAGGGGGGGGGAACTACTCTTAAAAACAAAAATGTCAGTGGCATCGCAGGAGATCGGGTGGGAGTGTATGCACGCTGCAGGAAGCTGACAGAAGGCACCGGGAAGCCCGGCTCTTCCTTCCTCGTGCCCCCTAAGTTGAGGAGGATCCTTATTCAGCACTCTCTAGCACTGAACCTCACTGCCCCGCCTCAGTCACCAAGGGGATCTTTCTAGGCTTTTCTCAGTTGTATCATGTTTTTAAAAAATCCCTCGAAGTATTTTTGACTCTCCTTAAGTCCCCGAGAGGAGACAAAACGAGCGGCACACAACAAGTAAAGGACGCAATCAGCAAGGCTCCCCCCACTCCCATCCTCACCCTGGCCTCCCACCTCGACCCCCACAGCGGCACGGCATGGGGGGACAGGAGGCACAGGGCGATGCCAAGTTCCCTTCTACTCTGCACTGCTGGCCCACTGTGGCCGTGCTTCCCTCGGCCCTGAGGTTGGAAAGCGGAGCCAGGAGTCAGCAAGCAGCCTCAGGGCCACCAAGTTTGCAGAGACAAGTCGATGAAGCCTGACCTTGCAAGGGAAGAGGGAGGAGATGCTGGGGGAGGGGGGGGGAAGGAGTAATACTAACAATACTCGTGAGGATAAATAAAT
>NW_020953382.1:0-2453 GCF_900497805.2 Vombatus ursinus | reverse complement strand
AATTGATTTTCCTGTCCAGATGACATACTAATGAGGTAAGTGGTTAGCTCTAAATCGTTATTGCTACTTCCCAAGCTAAGTTCTTTAACCAAAAAAATAAACAAAAACAAAAAACAAAAAAAACCCAAAACAAAAAAGCCCCCCAAAACAACCAAACCTATAGAAAACAGTACAACTCAGTTAAGTGTGGCATGGTTGGGGGTCCGTTGTAGGGAGTGGTATATGTAGATTGTTTTAAATTGACTAATTCCATTTTTCAGGGTTCCTCAAAAATTATTTTTGTGAATTCATTTTATTTTATCATCTAAGGAACCCAAAGTGTGTGTTTGGAAAGAAATTTCATTTCATATATGAATTGTGATGAGGGGCTCTGTTTAGTGGTTTAGGAGATTTTAAGAAGCTTCACCAAAACAAACAAACAAACAAAAATCCTAACCCTTTAATATACTGAGGTGCATTAGTGATACTGTATAGACTCAGCATTTCTTTGAGGAGAAAGTTAAAACAAAGTCAATAATATTGTCTATCTAAATCGCCAGCTTTAATCCTAAATAATCAATCATTGCTATAGTTGGTATATCCTATAGTATATATAGAATTGGGGGGGAGGGGCAGGGAATCCATGTTTGAAGGCCAAAGGTTATTTTGGTGGAGAGGCTGCAAGTTTAACAAAGAATTTCCTCCCCCTCCAAATGAAATTCTCATACTCCAAATAGCTCTTAGCAGTTTATTAAAAGATTTTCCTATTTTATGGACTGGTGCTTCCTAACTGTTGGTAGCCATATTTGCTACTGGTTTCCTCTCTCCCTTCTTCTGTCTTCTCTGTTTACTTTCTGATAAAGTCATAAGGTGACTATAGGGTTCCTTGTGGTGGTCCCACATCTCGTGCTCAGAGGATTTATTTTGTGTTTCAATTCTCTGAGTTTCTTTGTGGCATTCCTCTCCTCCCATGTTACCCCTCAGGGACATGATGAGGGGCTCTGGGGTGTGGACTTCCCTTGAGTGATTTGGATTAGGCATGTGTAGTCTCCTGTCAAATAACAAGTGTGTGGAGATAGTTAACTATTGTGTGAGGATTCTGGGGACGGAAAGCCTTCATCTTTTACTTTTCTAATGGACAATTGAGACATTCAGCTTAGGTTTGAAAGGAAAATGGGCCAGAGTGGTCTAGCTGGCCTCCCAGACTAAAGCTGGGGAAAGAAACAAATAGAGAAAAGGATTACTGATAGAGGAAACAACTGGTCCCTGAATCCTGGGAGAGAATGTTTATTTCCCTGCTCTCTAGGAGGGATTTGGAAAGAACCATAATCCTGGGTTAGGAGTAATTTGTTACAGCAAGATGATACTTGAGTGGCAGGAGGATTCTGGCTGAGGTAGCAGGACTTTTGTTCAGGGGGGTCGTGGGGCTTCCAGAAGGTCAGCCTCCCATAAATCTTCACCCTAGCTTGGGTGTTTGTTCCTCCCCAAGCAAAATTAACCGAAGGCACCACTGACCTTTCTGCTTCCTGGGTGTAGCATTACGAAGACATCTCTGCATGCTCATCACAGCCAGAATCTTACAGTAAAGAATTTGGAAAGAACAACCAGAGTGAGGGGCCTGCAGGCCTCTTTCCAGTCTGACTTAAAAAAAAAATAGCCCAGTAACAGTGCTTGGGGCTCTGAGTTGGACTGGAGACTTCGTCTCATTCCTCCCTAGGAAAAAATAAAAAAATCAACCAAAACTACTCAGGGATGCATTTTGTTCCTATGGCAATGAGGAACTACGTTAATGAATTTTCATTTGAGTAACAAACCTTTCTTTTTTTTTATTTTTTTAGAGAGGATATTTGAGAGGTGAGAGGAAGATGACAGGGTATATAGCCTCTCTGGAAAAAAATTTCCATGTCAAAGAATTCTTGACCCTGGAGGAAAAAAAGGAATTTTTCAAGTTCTTGATTTTTAACAGAAGTTAGACGTTTTATTTTTTACATACTGTAGAGCAAGAATTCTTAATCTGGGGTCCTTGAAATTGTTTTTCCAAAAATTTTTTTTGATAACTATTTCAATATAATTGGTTTACTTTTAGTCTTACATATTTTATTTTATAAATTTAAGAACATTACTCTGGGAAAGGTCCACAGGCTTCACCAGGCTTGCAGAGGGGTCCATGATATGAAAAAGGTTAAGAACCCTTTCTCTAGAGAAACCTGGCCTGGTAACAGGGACCCTATTGTAGAAGGCACATAGGAGATGGAGATCAGTTAGGGTATGAAATTGTGAAATTGTCTGTTTTGCGGTTCCCCCAAAGTTTACTTAAAATGATCTCATCCATACAAATGTTTATTGTAAGCCTAGGATTGCCAGTAGTTCTTTGTCAAGCTTTATGAGGAAGGAGCAGTGGGGAGAAAACCTTTTAGTTGTGCAGTCATTCCCAATTTACAACAAACCTTCACATAACGTTATATTTGATCCTA
>NW_020953381.1:0-2481 GCF_900497805.2 Vombatus ursinus | reverse complement strand
TAGGATCAAATATAACGTTATGTGAAGGTTTGTTGTAAATTGGGAATGACTGCACAACTAAAAGGTTTTCTCCCCACTGCTCCTTCCTCATAAAGCTTGACAAAGAACTACTGGCAATCCTAGGCTTACAATAAACATTTGTATGGATGAGATCATTTTAAGTAAACTTTGGGGGAACCGCAAAACAGACAATTTCACAATTTCATACCCTAACTGATCTCCATCTCCTATGTGCCTTCTACAATAGGGTCCCTGTTACCAGGCCAGGTTTCTCTAGAGAAAGGGTTCTTAACCTTTTTCATATCATGGACCCCTCTGCAAGCCTGGTGAAGCCTGTGGACCTTTCCCAGAGTAATGTTCTTAAATTTATAAAATAAAATATGTAAGACTAAAAGTAAACCAATTATATTGAAATAGTTATCAAAAAAAATTTTTGGAAAAACAATTTCAAGGACCCCAGATTAAGAATTCTTGCTCTACAGTATGTAAAAAATAAAACGTCTAACTTCTGTTAAAAATCAAGAACTTGAAAAATTCCTTTTTTTCCTCCAGGGTCAAGAATTCTTTGACATGGAAATTTTTTTCCAGAGAGGCTATATACCCTGTCATCTTCCTCTCACCTCTCAAATATCCTCTCTAAAAAAATAAAAAAAAAGAAAGGTTTGTTACTCAAATGAAAATTCATTAACGTAGTTCCTCATTGCCATAGGAACAAAATGCATCCCTGAGTAGTTTTGGTTGATTTTTTTATTTTTTCCTAGGGAGGAATGAGACGAAGTCTCCAGTCCAACTCAGAGCCCCAAGCACTGTTACTGGGCTATTTTTTTTTTAAGTCAGACTGGAAAGAGGCCTGCAGGCCCCTCACTCTGGTTGTTCTTTCCAAATTCTTTACTGTAAGATTCTGGCTGTGATGAGCATGCAGAGATGTCTTCGTAATGCTACACCCAGGAAGCAGAAAGGTCAGTGGTGCCTTCGGTTAATTTTGCTTGGGGAGGAACAAACACCCAAGCTAGGGTGAAGATTTATGGGAGGCTGACCTTCTGGAAGCCCCACGACCCCCCTGAACAAAAGTCCTGCTACCTCAGCCAGAATCCTCCTGCCACTCAAGTATCATCTTGCTGTAACAAATTACTCCTAACCCAGGATTATGGTTCTTTCCAAATCCCTCCTAGAGAGCAGGGAAATAAACATTCTCTCCCAGGATTCAGGGACCAGTTGTTTCCTCTATCAGTAATCCTTTTCTCTATTTGTTTCTTTCCCCAGCTTTAGTCTGGGAGGCCAGCTAGACCACTCTGGCCCATTTTCCTTTCAAACCTAAGCTGAATGTCTCAATTGTCCATTAGAAAAGTAAAAGATGAAGGCTTTCCGTCCCCAGAATCCTCACACAATAGTTAACTATCTCCACACACTTGTTATTTGACAGGAGACTACACATGCCTAATCCAAATCACTCAAGGGAAGTCCACACCCCAGAGCCCCTCATCATGTCCCTGAGGGGTAACATGGGAGGAGAGGAATGCCACAAAGAAACTCAGAGAATTGAAACACAAAATAAATCCTCTGAGCACGAGATGTGGGACCACCACAAGGAACCCTATAGTCACCTTATGACTTTATCAGAAAGTAAACAGAGAAGACAGAAGAAGGGAGAGAGGAAACCAGTAGCAAATATGGCTACCAACAGTTAGGAAGCACCAGTCCATAAAATAGGAAAATCTTTTAATAAACTGCTAAGAGCTATTTGGAGTATGAGAATTTCATTTGGAGGGGGAGGAAATTCTTTGTTAAACTTGCAGCCTCTCCACCAAAATAACCTTTGGCCTTCAAACATGGATTCCCTGCCCCTCCCCCCCAATTCTATATATACTATAGGATATACCAACTATAGCAATGATTGATTATTTAGGATTAAAGCTGGCGATTTAGATAGACAATATTATTGACTTTGTTTTAACTTTCTCCTCAAAGAAATGCTGAGTCTATACAGTATCACTAATGCACCTCAGTATATTAAAGGGTTAGGATTTTTGTTTGTTTGTTTGTTTTGGTGAAGCTTCTTAAAATCTCCTAAACCACTAAACAGAGCCCCTCATCACAATTCATATATGAAATGAAATTTCTTTCCAAACACACACTTTGGGTTCCTTAGATGATAAAATAAAATGAATTCACAAAAATAATTTTTGAGGAACCCTGAAAAATGGAATTAGTCAATTTAAAACAATCTACATATACCACTCCCTACAACGGACCCCCAACCATGCCACACTTAACTGAGTTGTACTGTTTTCTATAGGTTTGGTTGTTTTGGGGGGCTTTTTTGTTTTGGGTTTTTTTTGTTTTTTGTTTTTGTTTATTTTTTTGGTTAAAGAACTTAGCTTGGGAAGTAGCAATAACGATTTAGAGCTAACCACTTACCTCATTAGTATGTCATCTGGACAGGAAAATCAATTTCAACAGAATAAAGTTTGGTTGCTTCCT
>NW_020953380.1:0-1531 GCF_900497805.2 Vombatus ursinus | reverse complement strand
GGAGGGATGAAGAAAGAGAGAAGCTGGGAGGTAGGGGTGAGGTTGTCTGTCTCTACAGATCAGGTTGGAATCTTTCAGTCAAATGTAGATCAAACACCTGTTTTGCTGATCCCACCTCCCCCTTCTCTCTCCACCCCCGCACTTAGTAAGTGTTTATTCATTGACTTTTTCTTTGCCATAAGTCCATAAATAATATATGTGGGACTTCAGTCTTCCTAAATTCCTTTGTTGATTCAGGAGATTGGGGAAGGGGTAGGAGTCCTCAGTGTTGACCATCCCATCCATAGTCTTCATTCTGTAGAAATAGGTGGTGCTGAGGTATAGGAGTTGGGGCAAATGAGGAATGGGATTTTGTGGGGGGAAGGATTGACCTCCGAGGATGATTTATGGGCCATGGGAGAGGAATTAAAAGGAATAATCTCAAAGAAGATACTGAATGAACTTCATGAACTCTTTATGGGGGTAAACCCTTCAGTTCTTGGCTCTTGGAGGGAGGTTTGGTTCCCCACACACATAACATGCAGAAAGACTTACAAGATTTCAGTTAGAATAGATAAAAACACCTCCTTAAAGTAACTACTAGCACCATTCAAAGCAAACTGGCCCCGAAATCCAAGGACCTGGTGGGTTCGAATCCCACACTTACTGTGTGACTTCAGCTAAGATGTGTAACCTCTCTGGGCCTGTTGGGCTAGGTAGCTTCCTTCCAGCTGTAGGTCTGTGATCTTATTGCATATATCACTGTCCCCAACACTTGAGGCATCATTCCTTTGGATTCCACTAAGTTAGAAATTTTTGATCCTTCTAACTGGGACCTGGGGAAGGTTACTTAGGGAAACCCTTCTTCCTAGAGTAAAAAGATTAGAAGGGAATTATTTGAAATATTCGGAGAATTAACTGCAATCAGGCTACATTAGCATATAGACAATGGATGCTACTTACAAATCATTCTCATCTGTTCACTTTATTAGTGGCCCGAAGGATTTCTATTTGGCCTAAATTTTCCTTGGTGGAGGTTTGAGTTGCTGTTAAGTATTTGAAAGTGATAGAACTCTAATCCTTAAAAATGAACAAAATATGTTGTCAGAGGTAGGAGGGTGGGAAGGGGGGGCGGTAAACATCCTTACCTTTCTAAATGAAAGCGTGGTCCGGGGTGGGGGGGAAAAGCCCAAATATACAACTATCCTTTTATCCATTTTTCATCTCCCCCACAGTGCCTAATGACTAGGTATTCAATAAATATTGATTGAATTGAATAGTTCCCAAGCCTTTCTCACTAGTTTAGTCTGGCCTGTCTCCAGTTAATCTAAATTAGTGAAGTTTTACTGTATTGGGAGACATTCTCACCCACTCCTCCACCGTTTCTTTCACTCGCTTGCTGTTGGAGGGTTGCTGGGGTGGGGGAGAGAAGGGGGAGGTGGGGTCAGCAAAACAGGTTTTCGATCTACATTTGACTGAAAGATTCCAACCTGATCTGTAGAGACAGCAACCTCACCCCTACCTCCCAGCTTCTCTCTTTCTTCATCCCTCC
>NW_020953379.1:0-1531 GCF_900497805.2 Vombatus ursinus | reverse complement strand
GGAGGGATGAAGAAAGAGAGAAGCTGGGAGGTAGGGGTGAGGTTGCTGTCTCTACAGATCAGGTTGGAATCTTTCAGTCAAATGTAGATCGAAAACCTGTTTTGCTGACCCCACCTCCCCCTTCTCTCCCCCACCCCAGCAACCCTCCAACAGCAAGCGAGTGAAAGAAACGGTGGAGGAGTGGGTGAGAATGTCTCCCAATACAGTAAAACTTCACTAATTTAGATTAACTGGAGACAGGCCAGACTAAACTAGTGAGAAAGGCTTGGGAACTATTCAATTCAATCAATATTTATTGAATACCTAGTCATTAGGCACTGTGGGGGAGATGAAAAATGGATAAAAGGATAGTTGTATATTTGGGCTTTTCCCCCCCACCCCGGACCACGCTTTCATTTAGAAAGGTAAGGATGTTTACCGCCCCCCCTTCCCACCCTCCTACCTCTGACAACATATTTTGTTCATTTTTAAGGATTAGAGTTCTATCACTTTCAAATACTTAACAGCAACTCAAACCTCCACCAAGGAAAATTTAGGCCAAATAGAAATCCTTCGGGCCACTAATAAAGTGAACAGATGAGAATGATTTGTAAGTAGCATCCATTGTCTATATGCTAATGTAGCCTGATTGCAGTTAATTCTCCGAATATTTCAAATAATTCCCTTCTAATCTTTTTACTCTAGGAAGAAGGGTTTCCCTAAGTAACCTTCCCCAGGTCCCAGTTAGAAGGATCAAAAATTTCTAACTTAGTGGAATCCAAAGGAATGATGCCTCAAGTGTTGGGGACAGTGATATATGCAATAAGATCACAGACCTACAGCTGGAAGGAAGCTACCTAGCCCAACAGGCCCAGAGAGGTTACACATCTTAGCTGAAGTCACACAGTAAGTGTGGGATTCGAACCCACCAGGTCCTTGGATTTCGGGGCCAGTTTGCTTTGAATGGTGCTAGTAGTTACTTTAAGGAGGTGTTTTTATCTATTCTAACTGAAATCTTGTAAGTCTTTCTGCATGTTATGTGTGTGGGGAACCAAACCTCCCTCCAAGAGCCAAGAACTGAAGGGTTTACCCCCATAAAGAGTTCATGAAGTTCATTCAGTATCTTCTTTGAGATTATTCCTTTTAATTCCTCTCCCATGGCCCATAAATCATCCTCGGAGGTCAATCCTTCCCCCCACAAAATCCCATTCCTCATTTGCCCCAACTCCTATACCTCAGCACCACCTATTTCTACAGAATGAAGACTATGGATGGGATGGTCAACACTGAGGACTCCTACCCCTTCCCCAATCTCCTGAATCAACAAAGGAATTTAGGAAGACTGAAGTCCCACATATATTATTTATGGACTTATGGCAAAGAAAAAGTCAATGAATAAACACTTACTAAGTGCGGGGGTGGAGAGAGAAGGGGGAGGTGGGATCAGCAAAACAGGTGTTTGATCTACATTTGACTGAAAGATTCCAACCTGATCTGTAGAGACAGACAACCTCACCCCTACCTCCCAGCTTCTCTCTTTCTTCATCCCTCC
>NW_020953378.1:0-2453 GCF_900497805.2 Vombatus ursinus | reverse complement strand
AATTGATTTTCCTGTCCAGATGACATACTAATGAGGTAAGTGGTTAGCTCTAAATCGTTATTGCTACTTCCCAAGCTAAGTTCTTTAACCAAAAAAATAAACAAAAACAAAAAACAAAAAAAACCCAAAACAAAAAAGCCCCCCAAAACAACCAAACCTATAGAAAACAGTACAACTCAGTTAAGTGTGGCATGGTTGGGGGTCCGTTGTAGGGAGTGGTATATGTAGATTGTTTTAAATTGACTAATTCCATTTTTCAGGGTTCCTCAAAAATTATTTTTGTGAATTCATTTTATTTTATCATCTAAGGAACCCAAAGTGTGTGTTTGGAAAGAAATTTCATTTCATATATGAATTGTGATGAGGGGCTCTGTTTAGTGGTTTAGGAGATTTTAAGAAGCTTCACCAAAACAAACAAACAAACAAAAATCCTAACCCTTTAATATACTGAGGTGCATTAGTGATACTGTATAGACTCAGCATTTCTTTGAGGAGAAAGTTAAAACAAAGTCAATAATATTGTCTATCTAAATCGCCAGCTTTAATCCTAAATAATCAATCATTGCTATAGTTGGTATATCCTATAGTATATATAGAATTGGGGGGGAGGGGCAGGGAATCCATGTTTGAAGGCCAAAGGTTATTTTGGTGGAGAGGCTGCAAGTTTAACAAAGAATTTCCTCCCCCTCCAAATGAAATTCTCATACTCCAAATAGCTCTTAGCAGTTTATTAAAAGATTTTCCTATTTTATGGACTGGTGCTTCCTAACTGTTGGTAGCCATATTTGCTACTGGTTTCCTCTCTCCCTTCTTCTGTCTTCTCTGTTTACTTTCTGATAAAGTCATAAGGTGACTATAGGGTTCCTTGTGGTGGTCCCACATCTCGTGCTCAGAGGATTTATTTTGTGTTTCAATTCTCTGAGTTTCTTTGTGGCATTCCTCTCCTCCCATGTTACCCCTCAGGGACATGATGAGGGGCTCTGGGGTGTGGACTTCCCTTGAGTGATTTGGATTAGGCATGTGTAGTCTCCTGTCAAATAACAAGTGTGTGGAGATAGTTAACTATTGTGTGAGGATTCTGGGGACGGAAAGCCTTCATCTTTTACTTTTCTAATGGACAATTGAGACATTCAGCTTAGGTTTGAAAGGAAAATGGGCCAGAGTGGTCTAGCTGGCCTCCCAGACTAAAGCTGGGGAAAGAAACAAATAGAGAAAAGGATTACTGATAGAGGAAACAACTGGTCCCTGAATCCTGGGAGAGAATGTTTATTTCCCTGCTCTCTAGGAGGGATTTGGAAAGAACCATAATCCTGGGTTAGGAGTAATTTGTTACAGCAAGATGATACTTGAGTGGCAGGAGGATTCTGGCTGAGGTAGCAGGACTTTTGTTCAGGGGGGTCGTGGGGCTTCCAGAAGGTCAGCCTCCCATAAATCTTCACCCTAGCTTGGGTGTTTGTTCCTCCCCAAGCAAAATTAACCGAAGGCACCACTGACCTTTCTGCTTCCTGGGTGTAGCATTACGAAGACATCTCTGCATGCTCATCACAGCCAGAATCTTACAGTAAAGAATTTGGAAAGAACAACCAGAGTGAGGGGCCTGCAGGCCTCTTTCCAGTCTGACTTAAAAAAAAAATAGCCCAGTAACAGTGCTTGGGGCTCTGAGTTGGACTGGAGACTTCGTCTCATTCCTCCCTAGGAAAAAATAAAAAAATCAACCAAAACTACTCAGGGATGCATTTTGTTCCTATGGCAATGAGGAACTACGTTAATGAATTTTCATTTGAGTAACAAACCTTTCTTTTTTTTTATTTTTTTAGAGAGGATATTTGAGAGGTGAGAGGAAGATGACAGGGTATATAGCCTCTCTGGAAAAAAATTTCCATGTCAAAGAATTCTTGACCCTGGAGGAAAAAAAGGAATTTTTCAAGTTCTTGATTTTTAACAGAAGTTAGACGTTTTATTTTTTACATACTGTAGAGCAAGAATTCTTAATCTGGGGTCCTTGAAATTGTTTTTCCAAAAATTTTTTTTGATAACTATTTCAATATAATTGGTTTACTTTTAGTCTTACATATTTTATTTTATAAATTTAAGAACATTACTCTGGGAAAGGTCCACAGGCTTCACCAGGCTTGCAGAGGGGTCCATGATATGAAAAAGGTTAAGAACCCTTTCTCTAGAGAAACCTGGCCTGGTAACAGGGACCCTATTGTAGAAGGCACATAGGAGATGGAGATCAGTTAGGGTATGAAATTGTGAAATTGTCTGTTTTGCGGTTCCCCCAAAGTTTACTTAAAATGATCTCATCCATACAAATGTTTATTGTAAGCCTAGGATTGCCAGTAGTTCTTTGTCAAGCTTTATGAGGAAGGAGCAGTGGGGAGAAAACCTTTTAGTTGTGCAGTCATTCCCAATTTACAACAAACCTTCACATAACGTTATATTTGATCCTA
>NW_020953377.1:0-2481 GCF_900497805.2 Vombatus ursinus | reverse complement strand
TAGGATCAAATATAACGTTATGTGAAGGTTTGTTGTAAATTGGGAATGACTGCACAACTAAAAGGTTTTCTCCCCACTGCTCCTTCCTCATAAAGCTTGACAAAGAACTACTGGCAATCCTAGGCTTACAATAAACATTTGTATGGATGAGATCATTTTAAGTAAACTTTGGGGGAACCGCAAAACAGACAATTTCACAATTTCATACCCTAACTGATCTCCATCTCCTATGTGCCTTCTACAATAGGGTCCCTGTTACCAGGCCAGGTTTCTCTAGAGAAAGGGTTCTTAACCTTTTTCATATCATGGACCCCTCTGCAAGCCTGGTGAAGCCTGTGGACCTTTCCCAGAGTAATGTTCTTAAATTTATAAAATAAAATATGTAAGACTAAAAGTAAACCAATTATATTGAAATAGTTATCAAAAAAAATTTTTGGAAAAACAATTTCAAGGACCCCAGATTAAGAATTCTTGCTCTACAGTATGTAAAAAATAAAACGTCTAACTTCTGTTAAAAATCAAGAACTTGAAAAATTCCTTTTTTTCCTCCAGGGTCAAGAATTCTTTGACATGGAAATTTTTTTCCAGAGAGGCTATATACCCTGTCATCTTCCTCTCACCTCTCAAATATCCTCTCTAAAAAAATAAAAAAAAAGAAAGGTTTGTTACTCAAATGAAAATTCATTAACGTAGTTCCTCATTGCCATAGGAACAAAATGCATCCCTGAGTAGTTTTGGTTGATTTTTTTATTTTTTCCTAGGGAGGAATGAGACGAAGTCTCCAGTCCAACTCAGAGCCCCAAGCACTGTTACTGGGCTATTTTTTTTTTAAGTCAGACTGGAAAGAGGCCTGCAGGCCCCTCACTCTGGTTGTTCTTTCCAAATTCTTTACTGTAAGATTCTGGCTGTGATGAGCATGCAGAGATGTCTTCGTAATGCTACACCCAGGAAGCAGAAAGGTCAGTGGTGCCTTCGGTTAATTTTGCTTGGGGAGGAACAAACACCCAAGCTAGGGTGAAGATTTATGGGAGGCTGACCTTCTGGAAGCCCCACGACCCCCCTGAACAAAAGTCCTGCTACCTCAGCCAGAATCCTCCTGCCACTCAAGTATCATCTTGCTGTAACAAATTACTCCTAACCCAGGATTATGGTTCTTTCCAAATCCCTCCTAGAGAGCAGGGAAATAAACATTCTCTCCCAGGATTCAGGGACCAGTTGTTTCCTCTATCAGTAATCCTTTTCTCTATTTGTTTCTTTCCCCAGCTTTAGTCTGGGAGGCCAGCTAGACCACTCTGGCCCATTTTCCTTTCAAACCTAAGCTGAATGTCTCAATTGTCCATTAGAAAAGTAAAAGATGAAGGCTTTCCGTCCCCAGAATCCTCACACAATAGTTAACTATCTCCACACACTTGTTATTTGACAGGAGACTACACATGCCTAATCCAAATCACTCAAGGGAAGTCCACACCCCAGAGCCCCTCATCATGTCCCTGAGGGGTAACATGGGAGGAGAGGAATGCCACAAAGAAACTCAGAGAATTGAAACACAAAATAAATCCTCTGAGCACGAGATGTGGGACCACCACAAGGAACCCTATAGTCACCTTATGACTTTATCAGAAAGTAAACAGAGAAGACAGAAGAAGGGAGAGAGGAAACCAGTAGCAAATATGGCTACCAACAGTTAGGAAGCACCAGTCCATAAAATAGGAAAATCTTTTAATAAACTGCTAAGAGCTATTTGGAGTATGAGAATTTCATTTGGAGGGGGAGGAAATTCTTTGTTAAACTTGCAGCCTCTCCACCAAAATAACCTTTGGCCTTCAAACATGGATTCCCTGCCCCTCCCCCCCAATTCTATATATACTATAGGATATACCAACTATAGCAATGATTGATTATTTAGGATTAAAGCTGGCGATTTAGATAGACAATATTATTGACTTTGTTTTAACTTTCTCCTCAAAGAAATGCTGAGTCTATACAGTATCACTAATGCACCTCAGTATATTAAAGGGTTAGGATTTTTGTTTGTTTGTTTGTTTTGGTGAAGCTTCTTAAAATCTCCTAAACCACTAAACAGAGCCCCTCATCACAATTCATATATGAAATGAAATTTCTTTCCAAACACACACTTTGGGTTCCTTAGATGATAAAATAAAATGAATTCACAAAAATAATTTTTGAGGAACCCTGAAAAATGGAATTAGTCAATTTAAAACAATCTACATATACCACTCCCTACAACGGACCCCCAACCATGCCACACTTAACTGAGTTGTACTGTTTTCTATAGGTTTGGTTGTTTTGGGGGGCTTTTTTGTTTTGGGTTTTTTTTGTTTTTTGTTTTTGTTTATTTTTTTGGTTAAAGAACTTAGCTTGGGAAGTAGCAATAACGATTTAGAGCTAACCACTTACCTCATTAGTATGTCATCTGGACAGGAAAATCAATTTCAACAGAATAAAGTTTGGTTGCTTCCT
>NW_020953376.1:0-1531 GCF_900497805.2 Vombatus ursinus | reverse complement strand
GGAGGGATGAAGAAAGAGAGAAGCTGGGAGGTAGGGGTGAGGTTGTCTGTCTCTACAGATCAGGTTGGAATCTTTCAGTCAAATGTAGATCAAACACCTGTTTTGCTGATCCCACCTCCCCCTTCTCTCTCCACCCCCGCACTTAGTAAGTGTTTATTCATTGACTTTTTCTTTGCCATAAGTCCATAAATAATATATGTGGGACTTCAGTCTTCCTAAATTCCTTTGTTGATTCAGGAGATTGGGGAAGGGGTAGGAGTCCTCAGTGTTGACCATCCCATCCATAGTCTTCATTCTGTAGAAATAGGTGGTGCTGAGGTATAGGAGTTGGGGCAAATGAGGAATGGGATTTTGTGGGGGGAAGGATTGACCTCCGAGGATGATTTATGGGCCATGGGAGAGGAATTAAAAGGAATAATCTCAAAGAAGATACTGAATGAACTTCATGAACTCTTTATGGGGGTAAACCCTTCAGTTCTTGGCTCTTGGAGGGAGGTTTGGTTCCCCACACACATAACATGCAGAAAGACTTACAAGATTTCAGTTAGAATAGATAAAAACACCTCCTTAAAGTAACTACTAGCACCATTCAAAGCAAACTGGCCCCGAAATCCAAGGACCTGGTGGGTTCGAATCCCACACTTACTGTGTGACTTCAGCTAAGATGTGTAACCTCTCTGGGCCTGTTGGGCTAGGTAGCTTCCTTCCAGCTGTAGGTCTGTGATCTTATTGCATATATCACTGTCCCCAACACTTGAGGCATCATTCCTTTGGATTCCACTAAGTTAGAAATTTTTGATCCTTCTAACTGGGACCTGGGGAAGGTTACTTAGGGAAACCCTTCTTCCTAGAGTAAAAAGATTAGAAGGGAATTATTTGAAATATTCGGAGAATTAACTGCAATCAGGCTACATTAGCATATAGACAATGGATGCTACTTACAAATCATTCTCATCTGTTCACTTTATTAGTGGCCCGAAGGATTTCTATTTGGCCTAAATTTTCCTTGGTGGAGGTTTGAGTTGCTGTTAAGTATTTGAAAGTGATAGAACTCTAATCCTTAAAAATGAACAAAATATGTTGTCAGAGGTAGGAGGGTGGGAAGGGGGGGCGGTAAACATCCTTACCTTTCTAAATGAAAGCGTGGTCCGGGGTGGGGGGGAAAAGCCCAAATATACAACTATCCTTTTATCCATTTTTCATCTCCCCCACAGTGCCTAATGACTAGGTATTCAATAAATATTGATTGAATTGAATAGTTCCCAAGCCTTTCTCACTAGTTTAGTCTGGCCTGTCTCCAGTTAATCTAAATTAGTGAAGTTTTACTGTATTGGGAGACATTCTCACCCACTCCTCCACCGTTTCTTTCACTCGCTTGCTGTTGGAGGGTTGCTGGGGTGGGGGAGAGAAGGGGGAGGTGGGGTCAGCAAAACAGGTTTTCGATCTACATTTGACTGAAAGATTCCAACCTGATCTGTAGAGACAGCAACCTCACCCCTACCTCCCAGCTTCTCTCTTTCTTCATCCCTCC
>NW_020953375.1:0-1531 GCF_900497805.2 Vombatus ursinus | reverse complement strand
GGAGGGATGAAGAAAGAGAGAAGCTGGGAGGTAGGGGTGAGGTTGCTGTCTCTACAGATCAGGTTGGAATCTTTCAGTCAAATGTAGATCGAAAACCTGTTTTGCTGACCCCACCTCCCCCTTCTCTCCCCCACCCCAGCAACCCTCCAACAGCAAGCGAGTGAAAGAAACGGTGGAGGAGTGGGTGAGAATGTCTCCCAATACAGTAAAACTTCACTAATTTAGATTAACTGGAGACAGGCCAGACTAAACTAGTGAGAAAGGCTTGGGAACTATTCAATTCAATCAATATTTATTGAATACCTAGTCATTAGGCACTGTGGGGGAGATGAAAAATGGATAAAAGGATAGTTGTATATTTGGGCTTTTCCCCCCCACCCCGGACCACGCTTTCATTTAGAAAGGTAAGGATGTTTACCGCCCCCCCTTCCCACCCTCCTACCTCTGACAACATATTTTGTTCATTTTTAAGGATTAGAGTTCTATCACTTTCAAATACTTAACAGCAACTCAAACCTCCACCAAGGAAAATTTAGGCCAAATAGAAATCCTTCGGGCCACTAATAAAGTGAACAGATGAGAATGATTTGTAAGTAGCATCCATTGTCTATATGCTAATGTAGCCTGATTGCAGTTAATTCTCCGAATATTTCAAATAATTCCCTTCTAATCTTTTTACTCTAGGAAGAAGGGTTTCCCTAAGTAACCTTCCCCAGGTCCCAGTTAGAAGGATCAAAAATTTCTAACTTAGTGGAATCCAAAGGAATGATGCCTCAAGTGTTGGGGACAGTGATATATGCAATAAGATCACAGACCTACAGCTGGAAGGAAGCTACCTAGCCCAACAGGCCCAGAGAGGTTACACATCTTAGCTGAAGTCACACAGTAAGTGTGGGATTCGAACCCACCAGGTCCTTGGATTTCGGGGCCAGTTTGCTTTGAATGGTGCTAGTAGTTACTTTAAGGAGGTGTTTTTATCTATTCTAACTGAAATCTTGTAAGTCTTTCTGCATGTTATGTGTGTGGGGAACCAAACCTCCCTCCAAGAGCCAAGAACTGAAGGGTTTACCCCCATAAAGAGTTCATGAAGTTCATTCAGTATCTTCTTTGAGATTATTCCTTTTAATTCCTCTCCCATGGCCCATAAATCATCCTCGGAGGTCAATCCTTCCCCCCACAAAATCCCATTCCTCATTTGCCCCAACTCCTATACCTCAGCACCACCTATTTCTACAGAATGAAGACTATGGATGGGATGGTCAACACTGAGGACTCCTACCCCTTCCCCAATCTCCTGAATCAACAAAGGAATTTAGGAAGACTGAAGTCCCACATATATTATTTATGGACTTATGGCAAAGAAAAAGTCAATGAATAAACACTTACTAAGTGCGGGGGTGGAGAGAGAAGGGGGAGGTGGGATCAGCAAAACAGGTGTTTGATCTACATTTGACTGAAAGATTCCAACCTGATCTGTAGAGACAGACAACCTCACCCCTACCTCCCAGCTTCTCTCTTTCTTCATCCCTCC